>NC_135979.1:28359812-28482312 GCF_053455715.1 Rhinoraja longicauda
ATCCCCCCTCCATCCCCCTACTTCCCCTTCCCCTTTCCCCCTCCACCCCTACCCCCTTCCCTCCCCTCTCCCTCCCCCTTTCCCCCCTCTCCTCCCCCTCCCCTCCTCCCTCCACTCCTCCCTCCCTCCCCCCTCCCTCCCCGCCTCCCGGTTACAATGGAAACCCTACAAGGACGGGCACAACGGGGAAAGAGGGGTACTGGGAAAAGGGGAGGTCCTCCTCCCTCCCCCCTTTCCCTCTCCCCTTCCCCCCTCCCCCTTCCCCCCTCCCCTCCCTCCCTCCCCCCTCCCTTCCCCCTACCCCCTCCCTCCCCTCTCCCTCCCCCCTCCCCTCCCCCCTCCCATCCCACAACGGGTAAAGAGGGGTACTGGGAAAACAGGTGGTCCCCCTCCCCCCTCCCTCCCACCTCCCTCCCCGCCTCCCGGTTACAATGGAAACCCTACGAGGACGGGCCCAACGGGCCCACTTGGTCTAGTATATATATATATGTGGAGATGTGAGTATGTGTATATATACACACACTGAACTTTTTTTCTCATTTATTATTATATTGTTTACAGTGTACTACGTTTACATATTCTGTTGTGCAGCAGCAAGTAAGAATGTTGTTGTTCTATCTGGGACATATGATGTTAAAACACTCTTGACTCTTAAATTTCAAAAATCCTGATGGCTTGGCTGTAACTAGGTGCAGTGAAGTTCTTTGTTTTTGCCTACAAAGTACACATAAGATGTGCAGGAAAGAACTGCAGATGCTGGTTTAATTCGAAGGTAGACACAGAATGCTGGAGTAACTCAGCAGGACAGGCAGCATCTCTGGAGAGAAGGAACGGATGACCTTTCGGGTCGAGACCCTTCTTCAGACCCACTCCACTCCACTGTGAAATCTCCTCAAGGTATGTCTACTTTGAAGAAGTTCTACTCCTCTCTCTGACGGGAGTTCAGACCCATTCCTTCTCCCCAGAGATGCTGCCTGTCCCGCTGGAGTTACTCCAGCATTTTGTGTCTACTTCCGAATTAAACCAGCAACTGCAGTTCTTTCCTGCACATCTTATGTGTACGTTGTAGGGAAAAACAAAGAACCTCACTGCACCTAGTTACACGTGACAATAATGTGTCATTAGCAGCAGCAGCATCATCCTTATGAGGGAGAAAGGGAATTAAATCCCATGCTCCCTGGATGTTGAAA
Source organism: Rhinoraja longicauda (assembly GCF_053455715.1). Taxonomy (NCBI): domain Eukaryota; kingdom Metazoa; phylum Chordata; class Chondrichthyes; order Rajiformes; family Arhynchobatidae; genus Rhinoraja; species Rhinoraja longicauda. The sequence goes on from NC_135979.1 coordinate 28,361,003, forward strand.
TCGATACGGTAAAATAGAGCTGCAGCAAAGAGCATATGGCAGCTAGTTGGTCGTCAACAAAAGGGAAAACCAAGCTATTTGCAGAAGATCGGGGCGGCACAGTGGTGCAGCGGGTGGGGCTGCAGCCTCACAATGCCAGACACCCGGATTAGATCCTGGCCATATCCCAAAGATGTGTGGACTTGTAGGTTGATCGGCCTCTTTAAATTGGCCTGAACATGTAGAGAGTGGATGTGAATGTGCAGTAGCACTGAACTAGGGGAAACGGGCGATCGATGGTGGACGTGGACTCTGTCAGCATGTTTGCAGGCTGTTTCCTCTTCTCCCCTCTCCCATCGGGTAGACGATGCAAAAGCAGGTACCACCAGATTTAAGAACGGCCTCTTTGTTGCTGTTATCCGACCATTGTGTGGGCCTCCCATAACCTCAGGATGTATTCTAGTTCTTCCAATCGACCTCATTGCAACCTTTGCACTTTTTTCTTGCAGATTTGTAACACACTATATTCTGCCGTATGTCTCCTTTCTCTTTTTGCATCAACTATAGTCCTCATGTACGGTTGATTGGACAGATGTATGGTGTGATCTACCTGGATCTACAAAGGTTTTTCACTGTATCTCCATATCTACGGCCATACTAGCCTGAACACTTGGGCCATACTAGCCTGAACATGCCCGATCCCATCTGATCTTGGAAGCTAAACAGGCTCTCGCCTGGTTAGTACTTGGATGGGAGACCGCCTGGGAATAACAGGTGCCGCAAGCTTTTTGGCGGTCACGGTGGCGCAGCGGTAGAGTTGCTGCCTTACAGCGAATGCAGCACCAGAGACCCGGGTTCGATCTGTACGGAGTTTGTACGTTCTCCCCGTGACCTGCGTGGGTTTTCTCCGAGATCTTCTGTTTGCTCCCACACTCCAAAGACATACAGGTATGTAGGTTAATTGGCTGGGTAAATGTAAAAATTGTTCCTAGTGGGTGTAGGATAGTGTTAATGTGCGGGGATCGCTCGTCGGTGCGGACCCGGTGGGCCGAAAGGGCCTGTTTCTGCGCTGTATCTCTAAACTGAACTAAAATACAAAAATGTGACAACAATAAACCAAGATCAATGTTGCTGAGAGAAACAAAGGAGGAAGTTTGAGAAGGCCTAGCCATAATCTTCCAAATATGTTCATTCAGGGGGTGGTGCCAGTAAACTGGAGAACTGTAAATATAGTTTACACGGCACAGACGGACTTGGAGGGCCGAAAAGGCCTGTTTCCGGCTGTATATATATGATATGATATGATGATAACATTTTCAGTCAAATCAAGACGTTGAAAGAAACCCTGTAATTATTGTGTAGGAAGGAACTGCGGATGCTGGTTTAAACTGAAGAGAGACACAAAACATCGGAGTAACTCAGCGGGACAGGCAGCATCTCTGGAGAGAAGGAATGGGTGACGTTTCGGGTCGAGACCCTTTCCTGTAACTATAGACTTGACAGAGAACAATCTAGAAAAAAATAAGCCAGGTATAGAATTAGCACTGCCTTGAATGAATGTGGGCCACTTAAAAATTTCCATTCTTTTCCCTCTAAAACAAAAGTGTGTCTAAAAAATTTGATTACATTTTTTAAAATGTAAAGCACAGGTCCACCACCGATTTTTTAGCAACTGGTGGTTCGGTGCCTCCTTTAATCTGGATAAAGTTATGAGAACGCGCATGAAATCCCCCCCCCCCCGGCGATAATATGGTGCCTGGGCCAGGTGAGGCGGCTGATCTCAACCTCATTTGGACTTCCACGGTCGATTAGCGGGTGGAATTTGCCCCCTAGGGCCGGGGCTCTGGAACTGCGGCCCGGCCAGAGCTGGCAGATCCGTTCCCATAGCCGACTCGCAAAGCCCGTATCTCGTGCCCCCTCCCCACCACCCCTTCCTCACCACCGAGGGCGGCACGGTGGCGCAGCGGTAGAGTTGCTGCCTTACAGCGAATGCAGCGCCAGAGACTCAGGTTCGATCCTGACTACGGGCGCCGTCTGTACGGAGTTTGTACGTTCTCCCCATGACCTGCGTGGGTTTTCTCCGAGATCTTCGGTTTCCTCCCACACTCCAAAGACGTACAGGTTTGTAGGTTAATTGGCTGGGCAAATGTAAAAGAAAAAAAAATTGTCCCTAGTGGGTGTGGGATAGTGTTAGTGTGCGGGGATCGCTGGGCGGCGCGGGCTCAGTGGGCCGAAGGGCCTGTTTCCGCGCTGTATCTCTAAATCAAAAAAAAAATCTAAAAAATCTACATGAATAGGAAAGGTTTAGAGGGATATGGGCCAAACGCAGGCAAATGGGACTAAACTTAGATGAGGCATTTTGGTTGGTATGGAGGAGTTGGGCTGAATGGTCTGCTTCTGTGCTATACGAGTCCATGACTCTGAGAAAGGGTGGTACTTTAGATGGAACAATGCTGATTCAGATTGTGTGTCCGGGTGTCTGGTGGTAGTGTAGACGTATAGAGTCGTACAGCATGGAAACAGGCTCTTCGGCCCAACTTGCCCACACCGGCCAACATGACCCAGCTCCACCAATCCCACCTGCTGCAGCAAGAGGACTGAGCTTGTACTGCTCAACACTTCCTGATAAAATCCATCCTATCTGACAACTATTTTCAAATAGCCACATTTCCCAGATGATGAGTGTTGAACAACTATTTTTTTTGTTGAAAATCAATCATTTTAATCTTGTCTCTCGGTAATTGTATCCTGTTGATTTGCTCTGGGGTAGGTCTTTTCCATTCATCTTTGAGCTCAGTAATTATAGGTCTGCCTCAACCAATATCCCACTTACTTTCAAATACGTATTAATCCCAAATGCTTAAACTAAGTAAAAGGGACACGAAGCTCAGAAGGGCCCTCTGCAAACTCACCTCATCTGGAAACTACTTTCATTACAGTAAGTATACGTGGTGAAATTAAACTGAGCTGCTTCCAGGGTCCCTGCCCAAAGAAAGACCTTCTTTAGCCTTTTGAGAACGTTGATTAAGGCTCTCAAGATTGATTCCTGGTATGAATTGTTTTTAGTGGGAGAAGAATAGAACCATATTCTCTGGGTTGAAGCAGCTGCCTTATAGCGCCTGAGACCCGGGTTCGATCCTGACCACGGGTGCTGTCTCTACGTAGTTTGTACGTTCTCCCCGTGACAGTGTGGGTTTTCTCCAGGTACTCTGGTTTCCTCCCACATTTCAGACGTGCAGATTTGTAGGTTGATTGACCTCCATACATTGTCCCTCATGTGTAGAATAGAACTGGTGTATGGGCGGTCTTTGATTGGCACACACTCGCTGGGCCAAAGGGCCTGGCTCCATGCTGCATCTCTAAACTTAAACCTAAATGAAAAGCAATCTAATTTTTAAAAAATCCACAGATTCATCTCCCCTTCACTAAAGAAATTCCTTCTCATCCCCTTTCTAAAGGGACGCCCTTTAATTCTGAGGTTATGGCCTCTGGTCCGAGACTTTCCCACTGGTGGAAACAATAGACAATAGACAATAGACAATAGGTGCAGGAGGAGGCCATTCGGCCCTTTGAGCCAGCACCGCCATTCAATGTGATCATGGCTGATCATTCTCAATCAGTACCCCGTTCCTGCCTTCTCCCCATACCCCCTGACTCCGCTATCCTTAAGAGCTCTATCTAGCTCTCTCTTGAATGCATTCAGAGAATTGGCCTCCACTGCCTTCTGAGGCAGAGAATTCCACAGAATTCCACAGAAACATCTTCACCACATCCACTTTATCCAAGCCTTTCACTATTCGGTAAGATTCAATCAGGTCCCTCCCTCATCCTTCAAAACTCCAGCGAGTACAGGCCCAGTCCCGTCAAACACTCATCATATGTTATCCCTCCCGGCCTTGGGTTAAACTTTCCCAGCCCTCCCCCAGATACAGTGGGCAATAACGGAAACCATCCTCCCTCTTTTGTTTTTTCCGCTGGTGTGTCAGACGAGGTTGTGCCATCGCTTTGCCATAGCCAGCGCCACATCTGTGCCTCTGCAGAGATCGTCCACAGTGCATGCCCCTCTGCCGCAAGTCAGTAGGTGGGCCATTGCCTGCACCTCTCCACTGTTGCATTCATCATCCTCCCTCCATTATTGCGTGGCTTTACTGTACGTAATTCTTGCAGAATGACGGAGCAATCTCAAGAGGCTGAATGACCTACCATTCTCTTTTATTCCTAATGTTCATCTGAGCCCAACTGTGTCAGAGACTTGAAAATGATAGTGGACAAACCTTTTAGCAGAAGAGAAAATGAACGCCACCCATTCATTAGCACTGACAAACAGACTCTTTGCCTTGGATACTTAATGTCAGAAGGATTGGAAGGTCGTTGGATAGAGACATGATTTATTATGATGAGATGAATTGGTTTTGGGATTAGACTTTTGAAACTAGGGCCTTTTTTCATTAATGTTCGGAAAGGATCTGATAAATGGGCTCCGAACCGTGCGGCATTCTGATAAGATAAGCAAAACGAATCGTTATATATCACTTTCACAACCTCAAAACCCCCAAGCACTCTAAATCTAGGCATCAGTTGTAATATGGAAAGACAGCGGCTAATTAAACACAGTACCCACAAAAAGCAATGGGATCATCTATATTTTAGTGTTGCTGTTTAAAGGATAAATATTAGTCTGAATACTTCCTAGGTTTTTTGAGTCATGGCATGAGTCTGTTTGGTCTTTGAGTTGTTGGTGTAACATCTGAATGCTTATCTCCACAAGCACTGAACAAGCTAGTTCACACGAATAGACAAAAAATACTATGAGAGGTTGTAAAAGATGAGACACTAACTCCGAACTATGTAATATCCTCAGTCTAAACATAACTGTCACATTCCAGCTTGGTCATTCTCTCTTTATTTGGGGGTAGCAATGCCTGACGCTGTATCATGAATATTATTGACCACTTATCATCCTGTACCCAAGAGCATCCTGTCCTCTGGAAGTAGTAGTCAATACTCCCTAGGTGGAGGCGTCAGAAACTAAGTGCAGTCTCACCTGTCAATGGTCCTGGGAGTTGAGTTGAGTTAGGTTGAGTTGCGTTGGGTTAAGTTGCATTGAGTTGGGTTGGGTTGGATTGGGTTGAGTTGAGTTGGGTTGGGTTGGATTGCGTTAGGTTGTGTTAGGTTGGATTGAATTAGATTGAGATGGGTTGGGTTGACTTGGGTTGGGTTGGGTTGGATTGAGTTAGGTTGGGTTGGGTTGGATTAGATTGGGTTGGGTTGGGTTAGATTGGGTTGGATTGGGTTGAGTTGGGTTGGGTTGAGTTGGGTTGGGTTGGGTTGGGTTGCGTTAGGTTGTGTTAGGTTGGATTGAGTTGGGTTGAGATGAGTTGGGTTGGGTTGACTTGGGTTGGGTTGGATTGGGTTGGGTTAGGTTGTGTTAGGTTGGGTTGAGTTGGGTTGAGATGCGTTGGGTTGGGTTGACTTGGGTTGGGTTGGGTTGGATTGAGTTAGGTTGGGTTGGGTTGGATTAGATTGGGTTGGGTTGCGTTGAGTTGGGTTGCATTGGGTTGAGTTTAGTTGAGTTGCGTAAGAAGGAACTGCAGATGCAGGCTTAAACTGAAGATGGATTTGTGCCTGGAAGGTCATGTTTGACTAATCTTCTTGAATTTTTTGAAGAGGTTACCAGGGAAATTGATAAGGGTAAGGCTGTGGATGTTGTCTATATGGACTTCAGTAAGGCATTTGACAAGGTTCCACATGGAAGGTTGATTAAGAAGGTTAAATCGTTGGGTATTAATAGTGAGGTTGCAAGATGGATTCAACAATGGCTGAATGGGAGATACCAGAGGGTAATGGTTGACAATTGTATGTCAGGTTGGAGGCCAGTTTCTAGTGGAGTACCCCAAGGATCTGTGTTGGGTCCACTGTTGTTTGTCATTTACATTAATGATCTGGATGATGGTGTGGCAAATTGGATTAGTAAATATGCAGATGATACTAAGATAGGTGGTGTAGTTAATAATGAAGTAGAGTTTCAAAGTCTACAGAGAGACTTGGGCCTTTTGGAAGGGTGGGCTGAAAGATGGCAGATGGAGTTTAATGCTGATAAGTGTGAGGTGCTGCATTTTGGTAGGACAAATCAAAATAGGACGTACAGGGTAAATGGTAGGGAATTGAGGAATGCAGTGGAACAGAGGGATCTGGGAATAACTGTGCATTGTTCCCTGAAGGTGGAATCTCATGTGGATAGGGTGGTGAAGAAGGCGTTTGGTATGCTTGCCTTTATAAATCAGAGCATCGAGTATAGAAGTTGGGATGTAATGTTAAAATTGTACAGGGCATTGGTGAGGCCGAATCTGGAGTATGGTGTGCAGTTCTGGTCGCCAAATTATAGGAAGGATGTCGACAAAATGGAGAGGGTACAGAGGAGATTTACTAGAATGTTGCCTGGGTTTCAGCACTTAAGCTACAGAGAGAGGTTGAGCAGGTTGGGTCTTTATTCTTTGGAGCGTAAAAGGTTGAGGGGGGACTTGATAGAGGTTTTTTAAATTTTGAGAGGGACGGACAGAGTTGACGTGGGTAGGCTTTTCCTTTTGAGAGTGGGGAAGATTCCAACAAGGGGACATAGCTTCAGAATTGAGGGACAAAAGTTTAGGGGTAACATGAGGGGTAACTTCTTTATTCAGAGGGTGGTGGCTGTATGGAATGGGCTTCCGGTGGAAGTGGTGGAGGCAGGCTCGATTTTATTATTTAAGAGTAAATTGGATAGGTATATGGATAGGAGGGGTTTAGAGGGTTATGGTCTGAGTGCAGGTAGATGAGACTAGGTCAGGGAGAATGGTCGGCGTGGTCTGGTAGGGCCGGACGGGCCTGTTTCCGTGCTGTAGTTGTTATATGGTTATATGGTTATATGGTTATAGACACAAAAAGCTCAGAAGGACAGACAGCATCTCTGGAGAGAAGGAATGGGTGATGTTTCGGTTTGAGACCCTTCTTCAGTCTGAATCCAGATATGCTGCCTGTCCCGTGGAGTTACTCCAGCTTTTTGTGTCTATCTTTAGTTGAGTTGCATTGTGTTTAGAGATACAACATGGAAAAAATGCTCTTCAGCCCACCAAGTCCGCCCTGACCATCGATCACCTGCTCACACTAGGTCCATGTTGTCCCACTTTCTCATCCACTCCCTACACACAAGGGGCAATCTACAGAGACTAAATTAAACCACAAACCCACACATTTTGGTGATGTGTCAGTAAACTGCAACACATGGAGGAAACCCACATGGCCACAGGGAGAACTTGTAAACTCCACACGGACAGCACCCGAGATCAGGACCAAACCCGAGTGTACTGGTTATCTCCGTGACTCTGGTGCAAACCCAGAAAGGAAGCCAGTGAATAACTAAAGGAGTGATGTTGCAAAGATACCTGGACCTTGAGCACTTAATCTGATTTACGTAGAAACATAGAAACATAGAAAATAGGTGCAGGAGCAGGCCATTCGGCCCTTTGAGCTAGCACCGCCATTCAATATGATCATGGCTGATCATCCAAAATAAGTAACCCGTTCCGGCTTTTTCCCCATATCCCTTGATTCCATTAGCCCGGAGAGCTAAATCTAACTCTCTCTCTCTCTCTCGAAAAAACTGATCAAAACTGATTGCGGGTCAATGCTTGAAAATAAGGATGATTTTATTATTGTCACGGAATAACATGATTTACTGTTTAGTTCATTCAGCCATGGACTCATTTAGGAATGGGGTGTGAACCATCTCCAGGCTAGGCCGATCCCTGCAACTCCAACCCCATGCCATCATCAGGACACAGGCCTTTATGTTCAAGTTAAGACCCTACATTTTTAAGAACTTTGAACTTGTAGGATACAAGATGGCGCTGGAAACATGCTGACTCTTGTGTATTGCCTTGGTGTCATCTACTATTCCTACCCCCTTGTATACTGGTATTATTCTGCTTATAGCAATTATATAGCTATTATTCTGTATAGTATGGCGAGTCCGAAAACTTGTTGGTTGTAGAAGAAGTTTATTGCAGCCGCAATATTCGAATACAGAGTTAAACAACAAGGTAAAGGACAACCATCAAAAACTTACTGTCTTCTTCGAAGACTTCGCCGAACTGAACATTTCGGGCGCCAAAAGCGCACATGACCACGCTGGCCAATCAGCGATGTCGCTCTCTGGACCAATCCCCATGGTCGCGTTCACACGTGACCTCGCTGGCCAATCTGAGGGTTCGACGACCCGGACCATTCTCTATGGTCGCTACATGACCCCCCCCAGAACCCGAGGTACGGAACCTAGCAGGGAGCCGGATTTCGCGACCATAACGAGTATGGAGAGGGGCAGCCTGAACCACAGGAGCCGGGGGTTCCGGACTTGGAGGAACTGCCGGAACGGGGGGTCCTGGAGGAACTGCCGGAACGGGGGGTCCTGGAGGAACTGCCGGAACGGGGGGTCCTGGACTGAGCGGAACTAACGGAGGTCGGCCTCTCCTAGGGGTTTGGCCGACCAGGACTGGTTGATCCGGATCCAAGTGTGCAGGTTTGAGCCGGGACACCGAGGCGAGCTCACTCTTGCCGCACATGTCTAAGGTGAAGGTAGCCGTTCCCTTAAGCAAAACCCGGAACGGCCCTTGATAGACCCTCTGCAACGGGGCGCGATGGGAATCTTTTCGCAGAAACACAAACTCACAGTCCTTCAGGGAAGGCGGTTCATGTACCATGGGACACCCATGACGTGAAGTCGGAACTGGAGCCAGGGAACCCACCCGTGCCCGGAGAGATGCTAACACTGATGGGACTGTAGGCAGCTGGTCTGAAGGGTCCGGAAACAAATCTCCGGGTACTCGAAGTGTCGAGCCATATACTAGCTCCGCGGACGACGCACCGAGATCTAGCTTAGGAGCAGTCCGGATGCCCAGAAGAACCCAGGGGAGCTGGTCTACCCAGTCCGGGCCTTCAAGCCTTGCACTGAGGGACGCCTTAAGTTGACGGTGGAACCTTTCTACAAGTCCATTTGCCTGGGGGTGATATGCAGTAGTGGGTTGTAACTTGGAACCGTACAGTTCTGCGAGCGCGGCCCAGAGGGACGAAGTGAACTGCGGCCCCCTGTCAGTGGTAATAACTGCCGGGACCCCGAAACGAGCTACCCAATGGAGGGCCAAAGTCCTGGCACAAGACGCTGACGAAATATCAGACAATGGGAAAGCCTCTGGCCACCGGGTGAACCGATCCACCACCGTGAGGAGGTGGGTGTAGCCCCGGGAGGAAGGCAAAGGCCCGACTAAATCCACGTGGATGTGGAAAAAACGAACTGCTGGGACCTCGAACTCCTGTACGGGGGGCTGGACATGGCGCTGGACTTTAGCGGTCTGACAGGGAACGCAGGAACGCGCCCAACCCGCTACCTGTTTCCGTAGGCCATGCCAGACAAACCGAGCTGCTACCAAAGCAGAGGTGGAGCGGATGGACGGGTGCTCCAGCCCATGAATGGCATCAAAAACCCGGCGCTGAAGGGAGGGCGGTACTACCGGCCTGGGACGGGGAAGAGAAACATCACACCAGACATTCGTGCCTTCCGACCCGCAGGCTACCTGAGCCAACTTCAATCCCGAAGTGGTGGACTGGTATGCCGAAGCGGTATCCGCTAGAAGCTGTGCCTCCGCAAGCTCCTGGGGATCCACCTCGCAGTCCACCGCCGAAATAGGGGAAAAAGCAGGTCTAGACAGGGCGTCAGCAACGGCATTAAGCTTACCCGCGACATGACGGACATCGGTGGTAAATTCGGAGATAGCAGTCAGGTGCCGCTGCTGGCGGGCCGACCATGGGTCAGACAAATTGAAAAATGCAAATGTTAATGGTTTATGGTCCGTAAAGGCCACAAATGGGCGGCCCTCAAGGAAATACCTGAAATGACGAACAGCTAAATAGAGGGCCAGAAGCTCTCGGTCAAATGCGCTATACTTCAGCTCAGCCGAATTTAGTTGCCGGCTGAAAAACGCCAAGGGCTGCCAACGGCCACCGACCTGCTGCTCCAAGACCCCGCCCACCGCCACGTCAGAGGCGTCAACCGTCAGGGCCGTGGGGGTGGAGGGGCTCGGGTGGACCAACATGTTGGCGTCTGCTAATGCTGCCTTAGCTGCTGTAAAAGCCGACTCTGCGGCCGGGGACCATATCAACTCTACCGGTTTTCCCGCAAGGCACTGGAAGAGCGGGCGCATGACCCGGGCAGCTGCCGGAACGAACCTATGGTAGAAGTTAACCATGCCTACGAACTCCTGTAGTCCTTTTACTGTGGTGGGCCTGGGAAATGCCCGGATAGCCTCCACCTTCTCGGGCAAAGGGGAGGCGCCGGCAGGGGTAATTCTGTGCCCTAGAAAATCAAGAGAAGGGAGGCCGAATTGACACTTGGAGGGTTGGATAATGAGCCCGTGGTCTTGGAGCCGCTGGAACACAGTCCGCAAGTGGACCTGGTGTTCCTGCACTGAGGGGCTGGCGACCAGGATGTCGTCTAAATAAATAAACAAAAAGGGTAAACCCCGACCCACACGGTCCATCAGTCGTTGGAAAGCCTGTGCCGCGTTCTTTAAACCGAAAGGCATACGCAACCATTCAAACAACCCGAACGGAGTAATCGTTGCAGTTTTCTGTATGTCCTCCGGACGCACCGGAATCTGGTGGTATCCTCGCACCAAATCGATTTTGGAGAACACCACCGCTCCTTCCAGCCCAGACGAAAAGTCCTGTAGGTGCGGTATGGGGTAGCGATCAGCCGTGGTGACAGCATTGAGACGTCGATAATCGCCACATGGTCTCCACCCCCCAGATGCCTTGGAGACCATATGCAACGGCGAGGCCCACGGGCTGTCGGACTGACGGACAATTCCCATTTCCTCCATCTTCCTAAATTCCGCCCGTGCCACCACCAGTTTGTCTGGCGGTAGTCTCCTGGCCCGATGCGGATGTGATGGACCACGCCATGCTTGGCCGAAGGCGTGTCAAAACGTTGGATGAGCAGCTCTGGAAACTCCGCCAGGATCTCAGCATACGAGTCAGGGGCCGCGACGACGGCCTGGACAGTAGGGCTGGGCGGGGAGGCGATTGTCGGAGCGACGGGCTCCTCGCCGGCGGAGGGTCGGAGGTCGTTACCGCGGACATCAGGGACCAGTGAAAAAGCCCAGAGAAAATCTGCGCCCAGGATCGCTTGTCTGACGTCTGCTATGTTGAAGGGCCATTCGTACGTGCGGAGGCCTAACACTAGGGACATCTTCCGTATACCGAAAGTGCGAATGGGGCTGCCATTAACCGCGATGAGGGTGGGACCTGTCTTACCCGTTCTGGTTTCGAGGTCAGTCGGCGGCACTATACTGACGATGGCTCCCGTGTCCACCAAAAATTCTGTGTCCGTGAATCGATCGTGGACGTAGAGGCGTCGGTTCTGGCCAATCGTAACTGCCCCTATGTACGATCGGCCGAGGCATTTCCCGTGAAGGTACAAGGCAAGCGGCAGTTGTGGGATTCGCTACCCCATCGTAGGTGATAATAGCACCAGCCGCGCTTGTGCGGATCTTTTTGGCGGGCTTTCGGAGAACTGGCGGGAGACGCGGCGCCATCTTGATGTCGCTGTGGCGTGGTCACTGATGTCGAGACCTTGTTGATCGAACCGCTTGCCTTGTTTTTAGCCGCTATGAGCGCATCCGCTTTCGCTGCATATGCTTCGGGGTCCTTAAAAGAACAATCCGTGAGCAGCAGTCGGACATCCTCAGGAAGCTTCTCTCGGAATGCCTGTTCGAACATAAGGCAATCCATATGCTCACCGGCTAGCATCATCATTTCGGCCATGAGAACGGAAGGCCGTCGATCTCCGAGGTCCGGTAGGTGCAGAAGTCTTGCAGCGCAATCATGCCTATTAAACCCGAAGGTTCGCAGTAACACTTTCTTCATTGCCTCGTACTTGCTTTCCGCAGGCGGATTAACGATGAACCGCATCACGCGTGTGGTCGTCTCCGGTGATAGAGCGCTGACGAGGTAGTAATACATCGTCGAGTCGTCCGATATCTTCTTTATATGAAATTGAGCTTCGGTGTGGACAAACCAAGATTGCGGTGAATGTGTCCAAAACAACGGAAGGTGAACGCTTACCGCGCTTAACTCCGGTGTGCCAGGCGCGGCAATCAACAACGAGGCGTCGTGTCCCTGCATAGTCGGTGATCGTCCAGATCACGTCGGGGTCACCAATATGGCGAGTCCGAAAACTTGTTGGTTGTAGAAGAAGTTTATTGCAGCCGCAATATTCGAATACAGAGTTAAACAACAAGGTAAAGGACAACCATCAAAAACTTACTGTCTTCTTCGAAGACTTCGCCGAACTGAACATTTCGTGCGCCAAAAGCGCACATGACCACGCTGGCCAATCAGCGATGTCGCTCTCTGGACCAATCCCCATGGTCGCGTTCACACGTGACCTCGCTGGCCAATCTGAGGGTTCGACGACCCGGACCATTCTCTATGGTCGCTACAATAGCAAGATTTATATTCACTTCTATGTAAAAAAGGAATTTCAAAATACCTGGGTACATGCAACAATAAAATATGATTGAGCCATTGTATGAAGGTTTGTAGGTAGATACAAAACGCTGGAGTAACTCAGAGGGTCAGGAAGCATCTCGGGAGAGAAGGAAAAGGTTTGAAGGTGTGTATAGATACTACTTGACCCACAGAGTATTCCCAGCATTTTCTGTTTATATATTTCATACATTTGATTTTCATTTATAGTGGTCATCCCTTCAAATCTCCGAAGGAGGGCTGTGGATGCTGGAATCTGCCACAAACAGGTGGCATAGGATGCTGGACAAAGGGCCGGTGAGAAGATCCGAGGGTCTTACTTTCCGCAGCCTCACACACAGAGTGGACACAGAGTTTCCATGTATTATGTACTTATTGCACTTGTGTATGATGATAACCTTTTGATCTGCCTGCAAAAAAATAATCTCACTGTATCTTGGTGCACGTGATAATAAACGAACCATTGATTGACCATTGATCACTGATTCAATATCGACTGTCCAATCCTCTCCTCCCCCTCCCCCTCCCCCACCACACCCCACAGATGCTGCCTGACCCATTGAGTTCCTCTAGCAGTCTCCCGTTTTTGAAACTTTAGAAGAACTGAACGTAATAGTGTTTCTAAAGTATTCCCTTTTTATACTTCTTACTCTGATGGCCCTTGTAAATCTGTAGGACATCAAATGGTCTTCTTTGCAACGTGATATATAAGAGTGATAAAATATGCCCCTTGTAGCCATTACATTTCTGCCAAGATTCTGCATTGCATTTTATGAGCCTATAAAGATGATTTTAGGGTCAGTCTTGGCAATGATCAGTGCACATACTATGGCTCTTTAACCTTTATGACCTAGTTGGGTCAAATAATACTGATTGATGTGTTGGTTTAGATCATTTTTCTCTTGGCACATTTTCTATTTCGAGGCTTTCCAACACAAAGACCTTAGCTATTGAGAAAACCACAATTCAAAAATGAATCCTTATTTTTGCTGCCTGAATGTGATTGCTCAGAGTTTGTTTGACATATCTACGTTCATCATAGATCTCCAGGACTCAAAAGCTTCAGGGCAAGATCTTTCCAAAGTATAGGTGAAAGAGGGTGGTGCAGTGGTAGAGTTGCTGCCTTACAGAGGCCCGGGTTTGTTCCTGACCACAGGTGCTGCCTGTCCGGAGTTTGTACGTTTTTCCCGTGACCTGCGTGGGTTTTCTCCGGGTGCTCCGGTTTCCTCCCACACTCCAAAGACGTGCAGGTTTGTAGGCTAATTGGCTTGGAATAATTGTAAATTGCCCCTAGTGTGTGTAGGACGGTGTTAGTGTTTGCGGGGATCGCTGGTCGGCGCGGACTCGGTGGGTCGAAGGGATTGAACTAAATTAAACCTGGAATTTAAAATAGCACTTTTAAAATACCAAAATACCAATAGCACAATTTAGAATACCACAGCACCACATTTTCCAAAAGCATTTGGTATTTTTCTAAACATGGGACGGTCCCAAATGGAGAAGGTCAAGAGAAAGTAGTCTGCTTTTGCTTCTGATGAGTGACAGAAATGTGCTAGCCAAGATGTTCGTTAGTCTCACTGCCTCTCTATAAATAGTCCTGTTATCTAAGTGAATCCTGATGAACAAATTTACTATTAGTTTAATGTCCCATCTGGTTTATTACCGAACCCAACCACAAGTTAAGTATACGTAGCATAGGTCCTGAGAACACTATGGGAGTTTTCTCTGGGTTTTATTTTTAGTTTTTGGTTTTAGAGATGCAGCGCGGAAACAGGCCCTTCGGCCCACCGAGTCCGCATCGACCAGCGATCCCCGTAACACTATCCTACACACACTAGGGACAATTTACACTTATACCAAGCTAATCAACATACAAACCTGTACGCCTTTGGAGTGTGGGAGGAAACCGAAGATCTCGGAGAAAACCCATGTGGTCACGGGGAGAACGTGCAACGTCCGTACAGACGGCGCCCGTAGTCGGGATCGAACCCGGGTCTCTGGCGTTGCAAACGCTGTAAGGTAGCAACTCCACCGTGTGAGTGCTCCGGTTTCCCCCCATGTCCCAAAGACATGCAGCTTTGTAGGTTAATTGGCTTCTGTAAATTGTTCCTAATGTGTAGGATAGAACTAGTGTATGGGGTGATTGCTGCTCAGTGTGAACTCAGTGCTGTAGCTCTCTCTATATTAACTTGTATGCCCCCAAGACCAATGTAATGCTGACTTGGTCGAAGGAAATGTACCTTCATTAGATGGCAGTTCATAAGCAGTTACAATCCCACTGCAGATTCAGGACAAGAAACAGCATGATGCAGTAGATATAAAAATCCCATTTGCGAGCATTGAGCTATTTGCTGTTCCTTTGCTGTTCCATCCCATAGATAATCTTCACTAGGTTTACTGTAAGTTCTCTTTCGGCTTCAGCTGCAATAACCAAACTCCGTGCCCTCTTCCAATGCAAACTTTTATAAATCTCTATAATTTAATGCAGTTTAGACTTTACTTTAGACTTAGACAATAGACTATAGACAATAGGTGCAGGAGGAGGCCATTCGGCCCTTTGAGCCAGCTCCACCATTCAATGTGATCATGACTGATCATTCACAATCAGTACCCCGTTCCTGCCTTCTTCCCATACCCCCTGACTCCGCTATCCTTAAGAACTCTTTACAGAATCAGCGCAGAAACAGGCCCTTCGGCCCACCGAGTCTGTACCGACCAGCATTCACTCGGTACAACCAACACTATCCTACACACTGGTGATAATTTACAATTTTTACTGAAGCCAAATAAATCCAGCATTTTGTGTCTTTTTTTTCACAAACTCAAAACCTCCCTAAATAACTTGCAGACTTCAGACCCTAGAGACACAGTGTGGAAACAGGCCCATCGACCCACTGGGCCCGCGCCAACCAGCGACCCCCCCCCATACACTAGCACTATCCTACACACACTAGGGACAATTTACAACGTTGCAAATTTACAAACCTGTACGTCTTCGGAGTGTGGGAGGAAACCGGAGCACCTGGAGAAAACCCATGCAGGTCACGGGGAGCTCGTACAAACTCCGTACAGACTGCACCCGTAGTTAGGATCGAACCCGGGTCTCTGTCACTGTAAGGTAGCAACTCTCTCTGCCCCCGAATGAAATACCACTTAAGTTCTCTGAGTGTTTCAATGTTGTGATAATTATCCATCAAGAATGCAATCATTTCACATGCACAATTATATTTGCAACACATTTGCCAGGACTAGAGGTTCTGAACGATAGGGAGGGGTTGAGTGGGCTGGGACTCTATTTCATGGAGCGCAGGAGGATGAGGGGTAATCTGATAGAGGTGTGTAAAATCAGGAGAGGAATAGATCGGGTAGATGCACAGAGTCTCTTGCCCAGAGTAGAGGAGTTGAGGACCAGAGGTCATGGGTTTAAGGTGTAGGGAAAGGATCTGAGGGGTAACATTTTCACACAAAGGGTGGTGGGGATATGGAACAGAGGAGGTAGTTGAGGCAGGGATTATCCCAACGTTTAAGAAACAGTTAGACGGGTACATGGATGGGACAGGTTTGGAGGGATATGGGCCAAACACGGGCAGGTGGTACTCGTGTAGCTGTGGAATGTTGGCCATTGTGGGCAAGTTGGGCCGAAGGGCCTGTTTCCACGCTGTATCACTCTATGACTCTATCAGTATCTCAGTGTCAGGCTGCATGACAGAAGCTATTTGTCTGCATCTGGGGAATCTTAATAGAAATCTGAGTGAATTTGTGGATCTTGGCTTATCTCAACCTCTTGTTTAGAGAGTGGGCAGGTTAACAAATGCTGATCCCCGCTAGTAGAAATAAAATCACGGGCAAAGATGTAACATTCTCCAAAATGGAGTTACCTGTTCTTAATTACACTTTCCTGCTGCTATTTGGAACATAGAAGCATAGAAACATAGAAAATAGGTGCAGGAGTAGGCCATTCGGCCCTTCGAGCCAGCACCGGCATTCAATATGATCATGGTTGATCATGCAAAACCAGTACCCCGTTCCTGCTTTCTCCCCATATCCCTTGATTCCGTTAGCCCTAGGAGCTATATCTAACTCTCTCTTGAAAACATCCAGTGAATTGGCCTCCACTGCCACGTGATCAGGTGTATTTCACAGAAGTGGCAGAGAATTCCACAGATTCACAACTCTCTGGGTGAAAAGGTTTTTCCTCATCTCAGTGCTAACTTTTGAATGCATGCCCACTTCTTCCCGTCTGCCTGGTAATCAGCCCAGAAACATTTCTTTGATGTTATTTTAAAATATCCTCCATCACACTGCGAATGCTTGACTTTTCAGAACCCCTGGTTTGTTTTAATAATGCACCATTTTAATAATGCACGTAAATAACGACAGGCATCGCTTTGAAGTTCGCAGATTGCCTCAGCCTTTGTACAAAATGCTTCCAATTCACCAATTGCAAATTGTCCTGTTGATCACAACGTTAGCATGCTGTGGTTCACTAGGTTAATTCCCGGAATGGCGGGACTGTCGTATGTTGAAATACTGGAGCGACTAGGCTTGTATACACTGGAATTTAAAAGGATGAGAGGGAATCTTATTGAAACATATAAGATTATTAAGGGATTGGACATGTTAGAGGCAGGAAACATGTTCCAAATGTTGGAGGAGTCCAGAACCAGGGGCCACAGTTTAAGAATAAGGGGTAGGCCATTTAGAACGGAGATGATGAGAAACTTTTTCAGTCAGAGAGTTGTGAATCTGTGGAATTGTCTGCCTCAGAAGGCAGTGGAGGCCAATTCTGTGTATGCTTTCAAGAGAGAGCTAGATAAAGCTCTTAAGGATAGCGGAGTCAGGGGTTATGGGGAGAAGGCAGGAACGGGGTACTGATTGTGGATGATCAGCCATGATCACATTGAATGGCGGTGCTGGCTCGAAGGGCCGAATGGCCTCCTCCTGCACCTATTGTCCATTGTCTATTGTCTATTGTCTATTGAGTATGTTCTCCCCAACTTCAGCAGAGGCCTTTGCCTCTGTACCCCTGTACCCACATCTCAACACCCCCTCTTCTTACCCATTCTTCATCAGATCCGATGCTCCACATCAAGGAATATGCCGAAAACCTTCTCCAGGTCCAAACACACATATGGTGGCTACTATTTTAATTTATTAATATTTTAATATTTCCAGGGATATTCTTGCCTTTTGATTTATCCAAGAGATGTGTCCAGGATTGACCCAGCTGGCTGTACACAAGTTAATAAGTTCATAAATGATCAGAGCAGAATTAAGCCATTCAGCCCATTAAGTCTACTCCACCATTCAATCATGGCTGATCTATCTTCCCCCTCTCAACCCCATTTTCCTGCCTTCTCCCCATAACCCCTGACACCTGTACTAATCAACAATCTATCAATCTCTGCCTTAAAAATATCCATCGGCTTGGCCTCTACAGTGGTCTGTGGTTGTGAACCACAGATTCACCACCCTCTAACCAAAGAAATTCCTCCTCATCTCCTTCCTAAAGGTACGTCCTTTTAATCTGAGGCTATGACCTCTGGTCCTAGACACCCCCACTAGCGGAAACATCCTCTCCACATCCACTCTATCCAGGCCTTTCACTATTCGGTAAGGTTCAATGAGGTCACCCTCATCCTTCTAAACTCCAGTGAGTACAGGCCCTGGTGGCCATGAGGTTCACTGGAGAGGTGCCAGGTTTCCCAGCATCGGCAGTTATGTGAACTTCTCTTATGCCACCTCACTATCTTCGGACTGAAGAAGGATCTCGACCCGAAACGTCACCCATTCCTTTTCTCCAGAGACGCTGCCTGATCCCACTGAGTTTCTTCAGCATTTTGTGTCTATCTTCGGTTTAAACCAGCACCTGCAGTTCCTTACAATGGAAAACTTTACAAAGGGAAGTTGTTCTCATTGCAAACATCTCTAAGTGTTGGTGGAGTGGGCCGCTGGAGATACTGCAGGAGCTGGGGATGGTGTGGATCGGACGCCACTGGAGGCCCCACAGAGGACCAGCGTGCGGATCGGACGCAGCCTGCATCGGCACGGAGCGTCGGAGCAGCGCTGGAGGACACGGACAACATCGCCAGGCCAGGCCGACCCTGCAGCCCTGACCCAGTGATATCCAGTCAGGACAACGGGCCTGTAGAGCCAAAATAAGACTCCACATTTTTAAGAAACTTTATAACTTGAGTGACATAAGTTGTCACCAGAAATCTGGCTCCTCTTGTGTTTTGCCTCTACTACACCGACAGTACAATCATTGCATTCTTGTCCTTGCGTAAGACAGTGCTTATGTATAGTGGGATTTGTACAGACGCTCCCCGAATAACGATGCTTCGACTTACGATATTCTGACTTTACAATGGTGCAAACGCTGGGCAACGTCCGCGACCCGCAGCTCGCTCCCGGCCACGTGATCAGGTGTATTTCATTGCATTCCGACTTACGATATTTTCGGTTTCCGGTTTGGGGTTCATCGGATAATAACCCCATCGTAAGTTGAGGAGCACCTGTACACACAATAAGAAGTGCAACGTACGAAGGTACATGCGTCAACAAAGTGCCGCTGATGGGGACAGGCAACAAACACCTTCTTGTGGTATCACAAAAGGCTGGAGTAACTCAGCGGGTCAGGCAGCATCTCAGAAGAGAAGGAATAGGCGACGTTTCAAGGACGAGACCCTTCTTCAGACCCGAAACGTCACCTATTCCTTCTCTCCTGAGATGCTGCCCGACCCGCTGAGTTACTCCAGCCTTTTGTGATACCTTCGATTTGTACCAGCATCTGCAGTTATTTTCCTAAACACCTTTTTGTGTTTCGCGGAAGATTCCAGCACGTGTAGTTGCTTGCGGTTACACAGTGTGGCCCCCCTTCGACCGGTGTAGATCAATGACGTGGAAAGAAACCAAAAATATTCATAGTAGCACAAAGGTTAGTGTCACTGCGTGATATAAATAGAAGGAATGTAGGTTGACAGATGACGAGCAATTCATATCATCACACAACATGTCAGAACCATTAATACCTGCATCCATTCAAACTTGGTCCTCCTCTTCACTGTCGCTACTATATTTCTGATTTGGAAAAGGTGGTTATCGTTAGCACAAATTGTAATGAATTGGAATATGATTTCATGTCGCTCTGAGTTATTAATGCAGCTCTGCATATGTACATTTCAGTTATCTTCTCTTGTTTTCACAGGCATTAGAATTTTAAGACGCTTTTGGTAGGAATTGGAACAATTCAAATAGAATTTCTCCCAGAATCATGTCACCTGTATCCTAAAGGGCGCTGCGTAATTTGTTTGAGTTGAGACATATTTGAACAATGTAAGGCAATATTATTCGAGATGGTGGCCTCGCAGTAGAGTTGCTGCCTTACTGCCAGCACTGGAGACCTGGGTTCGCTCCTGACTACAGGTACTGTCTGACCGGAGTTTGTACGTTCTCCCCGTGACCGTGTGGGTTTACTCCGGGTGCTCTGGTTTCCTCCCACATTCCAAAGACGTGCAGGTTTGTAGGTTAATTGGCTTCTGTAACTCGTCCCTCGTGTGTTGGATACAAAACTGGTCTAACATAGAACGGGGTGACCGCTGCTAGGTATGGTAGGAAGGATATTCTTGCTATTGAGGGCGTGCAGCGTAGGTTCACTAGGTTAATTCCCGGAATGGCGGGACTGTCATATGTTGAAAGACTGGAGCGACTAGGCTTGTATACATTGGAATTTAGAAGGATGAGAGGAGATCTTTTCGAAACATATAAGATTACTGGACACGTTAGAGGCAGGAAACATGTTCCCAATGTTGGGGGAGTCCAGAACAAGGGGCCACAGTTTAAGAATAAGGGGTAGGCAACTGAGACGAGGAAAAACCTTTTCAGTCAGAGAGTTGTGAATCTGTGGAATTCTCTGCCTCAGAAGGCAGTGGAGGCCAATTCTCTGAATGCATTCAAGAGAGAGCTAGATAGAGCTCTTAAGGATAGCGGAGTCAGAGGGTATGGGGAGAAGGCAGGAACGGGGTACTGATTGAGAATGATCAGCCATGATCACATTGAATGGCGATGCTGGCTCGAAGGGCCGAATGGCCTCCTCCTGCACCTATTGTCTATTGTCTATTGACTCAATGTGAAGAAGGGTCTCGACCCGAAACATCACCTATTCCTTTACGCCAGAGATGCTGTCCGACCCGCTGAGTTATTCCAGCTTTTTGCGTCTATCTTCTCCAAGAGGCTACAACTTCTCTCTCTTCAGTTCAGTTCTGTTCAGTTCAGTTTATTGTCACGTGTACCAAGGTACCGTGAAAAGCCTTTGTTGCGTGCTAACCATTCAGCATAAAGATAATACATGATTTCAATCAGGCCATTCACAGTGTTCTGAAGCAAAAGGGAATAACATTAAGCGCTAGGTAAAGCCAGTAAAGTCCGATCTAAGATAGTCCGAATGTCCCCGATGAGGTAGATCGTAGCTCAGGACTGCCCTTTGGTTGTGGGAGGATGGTACATTTGCATGATAACAGATGGAAAGAAAGTGTCCCTGAATCTGGAGGTGTGCATTTTCACACTTCTGTACCTTTTGCCCGAAGGGAGAGGGGAGAAGAGGGAGTGGCCAGGGCGTGACTGGTCCTTGATTATGCCGGTATCATCTCTTCCACGGGACTCTTCGAAACCTAATGCAGCCCGACATCGGAGAGCAGCGCAGAAATGACTTTTAAACTCGGGGCTTCCACGGGGACCCGAATCAAAATGCCAGCAATTCAGCAGAAACGGTGGCATTTTCCACAGACCTTTCTTTATAATGATCTGATTCTATGTCCTAGATTTTCCGCGAGTTTGCACATTGTCTGAACTACCGTGCAACAACAAAAAAAAAGAGTGCTTTTAAGGGCATGTTTTTACGATGCGCATAAATCAAATTTTGCCATTGTAATATGCATTTTTTTTTAGAATAACACGCTGCCAGCTGACCCATATATAAAACAGCCTGAAAGAAACAGCAGGAAGAGGTTTCCATCAGTTATGGCCATTTGTGCTGCTGAAGGAACATTTTCCCAACTAACCAATCTTTTCGTGTTTGGGCAAAAAGTTGAGAGACTTTTAATATTGCTCAAAGCCCTCAAACAACAAAGAAACGTATTTGAGCATTCCTATGAAACCAACAAACAGTCTTATGTAGCTTTTAAAACTTATTTTTTAAGGACTTAAAATTGAGCGACTCACATCTGATCTATTCCTTCTCTGAAGACAACACATTTTCTGAAAGCTTTCACGCCTAGCTGCATGAATGAGATAACACCAGACCACTACTCTTGAAATTCATGATGGAATACTTTTTTTTTTTTAAAGAGGGGAAAAATAGCCCACAAAAGCAATTGTGGTTTATCGTGCTGTTCAACTGCCTCGGTTCTTGGCCGGTTTCAAGGGCTAGAATTGCTTTGGGTTGTGGAGCACTTTTACGGCCTTTACCACAAAACCTTATCACTGAACGCAGCTGGGTGCTTAGTGCACGTGATGTTTTTCTGTCTACTGCTGCGCTTCTAGGAATGCAAACTAGCCTCAGTTGTCGTACAATGCTGGAGGAAAGTTACTTGTTTGAAATGTTTAATGCAATGTGTCAATGACATGGGCTTGGATAACAGAAACTGCACGAAAGTGGAGGATTAACTCCTGCTCCTGTTCTACTTAAAGGGCCCTTCCCTTCCTTGGGCATTGTTATCTATCTATCTGTCTGAAGAAGGGTCTCGACCCGAAACGTCACCCATTCCTTCTCTCCCGAGATGCTGCCTGACCTGCTGAGTTACTCCAGCATTTTGTGAATAAAAACCTTCGTTATCTATCATAGAATCTAACAAACGTTCGTCGTTCTTTCTGAAGGATATGGATCATGTGTAGGCAGAGGTGGTTAGTTTATCTTGGCTATATTTAGCTTGGTTAAGTTTAGTTTAGAGTACAGTGCGGAAACGGGGCCCTTCAGCCCACCGATTCCGTACCGACCAACGATCCCCGGACTCTAGTACGGTCACATACACCAGGGACAATTTACAATCTTTACCGAAGCCAATTAACCTACAAACCGACACGTCTTTGGAGTGTGGGAGTAAACCGGAGCACCCGGGGAAAACCCATGCGGTCATGGGGAGGACGTACAAACTCTGTACAGACAGCACCCGTAGTCAGGATCGAACCGAGTCTCGGACGCTGTAAGGTAGCAACTCTACCGCTGAGCCACCTATATATTGTGGGATGAAGGGCATGTTTATGGGCAGCACTTTTTTATGTTCTATGGTCTAAGTTCTATGTTGCCTTATTCATCTTAAGTGCTCTCTTATCAACAAAACACTGTGTGGAACTTGTGATCTTACTTGTTATGTTCATTGTCTCTCTCTATCTTCTTGCTAACATATAAGGCAACAATCTTCTCTCTGAAATCCTGCTTCTTCTCGCTGATCACCCTCCATAACACCTCCAATCTCTTCCCCCCAAATTCCCATTGAAACCCTTCAACCTTGCCTGTGTTCCCCATTATTCTCACACACATCTGCCCCATCAATTGACTTCACACCTTACCACCTTCAGCCTGGCTCCCCCTAATTTCCTCTCAGAATAATCCAATACTCTGCTCACGAGCCCCTTAATTCCAACGTCGTCTTCTGTCCACACCCTCGCATATTTCCCCTAATCACCTCTTTAGAACCATAGAAGACAGGTGCAGGAGGAGGCCATTTGGCCCTTCGAGCCAGCAACGCCATTCGTTGTGATCATGGCTGATCATCGACAATCAGTAACCCGTGCCTGCCTTCTCCCCATATCCCGTGATTCCTCTACTTGTTCTTGTTCCCAAATCCTCTACAAAAATGCACGACTAATTTTTTAAGCTTCTTCGCTCGGTCCTCTGAGCCGTCTCATCTCCCACTGCAATACTCTAACCTCCACTCTGTTCTCCAACTTCCCTCTCCATCACTATGGAATGTCACAGACTGGTGTTTCATGTGAATTGTTCATGAATATCTAAGCAAAGTAAATGCAGATCAGAGCGTTGAGTGCATTGGAATATTGGATCATCGCCCTTGCACACATTAAACTTCAACTTAGGATATATCTTGAAGATATTTTAAAAAAATTAGCAAATAGGTTTAATCAAATTTGATGCATTCCCACCCTTTTCTACTTTTTCCTCACTTCGCATTTAAGCTCTGGTGACTTCAAACGTGACTTGCACTTTGATTACCAATAGTCACCAAAACAAAATTTCCACCTTCCATTTCATTCATAATTATACCGCGCCATTCACATTTTCTTCATCAACTGCAAACTAACACAGGTGGCACGGTGGCGCAGCACTAGAGTTGCCGCCTCACAGCACCAGAGACCCGGGTTCGATCCCGACTATGGGCGCTGTCTGTACGGGGTTTGTACCTTTTCCCCGTGACCTGCGTGGATTTTCTCTGAGATCTTTGTTTTCCTCCCACACTCCATAGACATACAGGTTTGTAGGATAAAAACTGCAGATGCTGGTTAAAACTTATATGTTAGCAAGAAGATAGAGAGAGACAATGAAAATAACAAGTAAGGTCACAAGTTCCACGCAGTGTTTTGTTGATAAGAGGGCACTTAAGATGAATAAGGCAACATAGAACATAAAACAGTGCTGCCCATAAACATGCCCTTCATCCCACAATATATAGGTGGCTCAGCGGTAGAGTTGCTACCTTACAGCGTCCGAGACTTGGTTCGATCCTGACTACGGGTGCTGTCTGTACAGAGTTTGTACGTCCTTCCCATGACCGCATGGGTTTTCCCTGGGTGCTCCGGTTTACTCCCACACTCCAAAGACGTGCCGGTCTGTAGGTTAATTGGCTTCGGTAAAGATTGTAAATTGTCCCTGGTGTATGTGACCGTACTAGAGTCCGGGGATCGTTGGTCGGCACGGACTCGGTGGGCTGAAGGGCCCCGTTTCCACACTGTACTCTAAACTAAACTT
The DNA here is from genome assembly GCF_053455715.1 of Rhinoraja longicauda. NCBI lineage: Eukaryota > Metazoa > Chordata > Chondrichthyes > Rajiformes > Arhynchobatidae > Rhinoraja > Rhinoraja longicauda. The sequence continues at coordinate 28,385,535 of NC_135979.1, forward strand.
AACCAAGCTAAATACAGCCAAGATAAACTATCCTCCTCTGCCTACACATGATCCATATCCTTCAGAAAGAACGACGAACGTTTGTTAGATTCTATGATAGATAACAATGCCCAAGGAAGGGAAGGGCCCTTTAAGTAAAACAGGAGAGGGAGTTAATCCTCCACTTTCGTGCAGTTTCTGTTATCCAGCCCATGCCATTGACACGTTGCATTAAACATTTCAAACAAGTAACTTTCCTCCAGAGATTGGAGGTGTTAGGAGGGTGATCAGCAAGATGCTGGTTAAAATCGAAGGCAGACACACAATGGGTGACGTTTGGGGTCGAGACCCACTGAGTTACTCCAGCATTGTGTGTTTACCCAGGTTTGTAGGTTAATTGGCTCAGTATATTGTTAAATTGTCCCCGGTGTGTGTAGGGTAGTGTTAGTGTGTGGGGATTGCAGGGCGGCGTGCACCCTGTGGGCCGAAGGGCCTGTTTCCGTGCTATATCTCTAAACTAAACTAAACTAAACACAGTTGCTCAACAAATTATGATCAGTGGCAGCCATCAGAAAAGGAGATGGCAGCTTCAGTGAATAATCATCCAGCATATTTGCGGGGAATTATGTACTTATTAATGGGGGTTATAAATGTCATTTCATTCAACATATTTCCTCACCATGAAAGAGCAGACAAAACACAGCTTCTGCTATTTCGATTCTATCTGGAATCAGTGGAGCGATCAACTTGGATATGAATAAAGCAATCCTAATTTATATCAAGCAGTGTAAGAAAATAACTGCAAATCGAAGGCATTTATTTCACAAAATGCTGGAGTAACTCAGCGGGTCAGGCAGCATCTCAGGAGAGAAGGAATGGGTGACGTTTCGGGTCGAGACTCTTCTTCAGACTAATTTATATCAATGTAGACAAAGGATTGTTGTGGAATTCTGCTCTGAATTGTCTGCAGAAAGATACATCCTGCTTTTAGTTTAGTTTAGTTTAGTTTAGAGATACAGCGCAGAAACAGACCGAGCCCGCGCCAACCAGCGATCCCCACACATTAACACTACCCCACATGCACTAAGGACAATTTTACATTTAACCTGCAAACCTGTACGTCTTTGGAGTGTGGGAAGAAACCGACGAACTCGAAGAAAACCCACGTGGTCACGGGGAGAACGTACAAACTCCATACAGTCAGTATCAAACCCAGGTCTCTGGCGCTGTAAGGCAGCAACTCTGCTGCTGCAACATCATGCCACCCTTCTACCTGATGATGGATATAACTAGGATATGCTGTACCACATCCCAACCTGCAAGGATAATCCCCTGGTGATTTTGTCACTTGTACCAAGGTGCTGTGAAAAGCTTTTTAGTTTTGTGCTATCCAGTCAGCGGAAAGACGATACTTGGTTACAATCAAGCGGAGTTTGTACCTTGTCCCTATGACCTCGTGGGTTTTTTCCTGATGCTCTGGTTTTCTCTCACACTCCAAAGTCGTGCAGCGTTGTAGGTTAATTTGGCTTTGGTAAACATTGTAAATTAAGCCGAGCGTGCTGGGCAGTGTTGGTGTACGGGGATCGCTGGTCGGCGCAGACTCGGTGGGCCAAAGGACCTGTTTCCACACTATACGTCTAAAAAAAAAATCAAGCCATCCACAAGACATCGGCCAACCATAAACAGAAATTTGAAAGCGCAAGTTTGTGGGCCGAAGGACCTGCTCCAGTGTTGGAATGTTTTATATAGCGAAAAAAACCTGCAGATGCTGGTTTAAATCGAAGGTAGACACAAAATGCTGGAGTAACTCAGCGGGTCAGGCAGCATCTCGGGAGAGAAGGAATGGGTGATGTTTCTGGCCGAGACCCTTCTTTCAGTCTGAAGAAGGGTCTCGACCCGAAACGTTACCCATTCCTTCTCTCCCGAGATGCTGCCTGACCCGCTGAGTTACTCCAGCATTTTGTGTCTACCTGTAATGTTCTACGTTTTATGTTCTGGTTTTATCGTTTATCTTTCTCGCTCAACCTAGGATTGGCGAGCAGGAGAGTGGTTTCTGTCAAAAAATTAAAATCGTAAGTGCCGGAAACATTCACCACTACTGACGTAGGATCAGTGATAAAACATCACCTCTGGTCTCCTCTGGTCTTGCGTTTGAGGCAGCAGAAGTTATGAGACAGAGACAGCTCTGGTCCTCTCTCTCCACAGATCCTGCCTGACCAGCTGAGTATTCCCAGCCCTTTTTATTACCTGTCGCGTCCTGAGCAGCTAATTTCCAAAGAGCAATTATGTGAAAAGACTCTAAGCATCACCCTGCTCCACCCCCTGTCAAACTAAACTGTGCCGCACCAAGGCATGTACTCTATCTAGCCTGTGCCACTGATCTACTGATAACCCTCAGAGCATTTTGTATTGTACCTTCTAGGTATATGGAGATATCTTCTGCAAATATGAAATGATTGCAAGGGAGGGGTTCAAGTTTATTATTTCTCAATTATAATAATATTAGGAGAAAATGAAACAGGTTTAAGGGTCACGGAGAGTCACAGAGACATACAGTGCGGAAACAGGCCCATGGGCCCAGCTTGCCAACACCCGACTAACGTGCCCCATCTACACTAGTCCCACCTGCCTGCATTTAGCTCATACTCCTCTAAGCCTGTCCTAAGATGGATGCAAACAGCTGTAGTAACTCAGCAGGACAGGCAGCATCTCTGAAGAGAAGGACTGGGTAATGTTTCGGGTTGAGACCCTTCTTGAATAGACCTGTCTAAATGCTTCTTAAACATTGCGATAGTTCCTGCCTTAAGGTTTTGTCCAGTTTGATGGAGAGAGGCTTATTTGCTTTGGTGTTCGACTACAAATGTCGAGCTTTCCCACGTTTCGGGAGTTGTTGGTGGAAGAAAGGGGAGCAGGGGTAGTGTTGGATTCAGGAAGTCACCTGATGATCTGTCCAGAATGTCATCCTGCCAGAGTTGGAAGCCATCATCGTTCTTGTGACGGTGTGTCAGGGCCCATTCATGATTTTAGTTCAGTTCAGTTTAGTTAATTTAGTTTGGTTTAGTTTAGTTTACTAGGGACAATTTACAGAAGCCAATTATATACACTGGAATTTAGAAGGATGAGAGAGGCTCTTATCGAAACGTATAAGATTATTAAGGGGTTGGACACGTTAGAGGCAAAAAACATGTTCCCAATGTTGTGGGAGTCCAGAACAACGGGCCATAGTTTAAGAATAATGGATAGGCCATTTAGAACTGAGATGAGGAAAACTTTTTCAGTCAGAGAGTTGTGAATCTGTGGACTTCTCTGCCTCAGAGGGCAGTGGAGGCCAATTCTCTGAATGCATTCAAGAGAGAGCTAGATAGAGCTCTTAAGGATAGCAGAGTCAGGGGGTATGGGGAGAAGGCAGGAACGGGGTACTGATTGAGAATGATCAGCCACGATCACATTGAATGGCGGTGCTGGCTCGAAGGGCCGAATGGCCTCCTCCTGCACCTATTGTCTATTGTCTATTAACCTACAGATCCGCACCATCATTGGGATATGGGAAGGAAACTGGAGCACCCGGAGAAAACCCATGCAGTCCCAGGGGGAACGTACAAACTCCACACAGACGGCATCCAAGGTCAGGATGGTACCTGGGTATCTGGCATGTGAGGAGGCTACTCTACTACTGCACCACTATGCCACCTCACCATCTTCAGTCTGAAGAAGGGTCTCGACCCGAAACATCACCCATTCCTTCTCTTCAGGGACGCTGCCTGACCCTCTGAGTTACTCCAGCACTTTGTGTCAAATAAAGTGGGTACTAGTAGAAAATAAAATTTAAAGAGTAGGGTGATTGTATCACAGATCATAGATCTTCCTTGATCCCCGGGATGGCGGGACTGACATATGAGGAAAGACTGAAAAGACTAGGCTTGTATTCACTGGAGTTTAGAAGGATGAGAGGGAATCTTATAGAGACATATAAAATTATAAAAGGACTAGACAAGCTAGATGCATGAAAATGTTTCCAACGTTGGGGGAGTCCCGAACCAGGGGCCACAGTCTTAGAATAAAGGAGAGGCCATTTAAAACTGTGAGAAGGAACTTTTTCACCCAGAGAGTTGTGAATTTGTGGACTTCTCTGCCACAGAGGGCAGTGGAGGCCAAATCACTGGATGGATTTAAGAGAGAGTTAGATAGAGCTCTGGGGGCTAGTGGAATCAAGGGATATGGGGAGAAGTTGGGCACAGGTTACTGATTGTGGAGGATCAGCCATGATCACAATGAATGGTGGTGCTGGCTCGAAGGGCCAAATGGCCTCCTCCTACACCTATTTTCTATGTTTCTATGCTTCCTCTAGTACCAGCATGCAAGGCGGCGCCTCGCTCCGGCACAATCTTGCTGGATCAAACCATTGAAGATGGGGAACAAAACCATGTGTTTCAGTCCATTGCAGCCCATGTTGATCATTTTTTACTCCCCTTCCCAATCCCACACTGACCTTTCTGTCCTGGGCCTCCTCCATCGACAGGGTGAGGCCAAATTTGTGGAACAGCACCTCATATTCCGCTTGGGTAGCTTACAACCCATAGAAACATAGAAACATAGAAAATAGGTGCAGGAGTAGGCCATTCGGCCCTTCGAGCCTGCACCGCCATTCAATATGATCATGGCTGATCATCCAGCTCAGTAACCTGTACCTGCCTTCTCTCCATACCTCCTGATCCCTTTAGCCACAAGGGCCACATCTAACTCCCTCTTAAATATAGCCAATGAACTGGCCTCAACTACCTTCTGTGGCAGAGAATTCCACAGACTCACCAATCTGTGTGAAGAACCCATGGTGTGAACAATTAATTATCCTTTCCCCCGTGCCCTCCCACCTCAATGTGCACTGATTTTTCCCCTTTATTCCATGCCCCCCTTTTTCACCCCATCCCTGACCCCTCCCTACCACATCCATTCCTCCGGCTTCACATTTCATCCCCTCTTCCGTCCTCCTCTGACACCCATTTGTCTTCTTTTCACCTCTGTCCTGTCGTCCTCCATCTGCCATTCTAATTCCCCTCAACTGTACCCTCCTATTATTTGCCAGTCTTTGTCCCGCTCCCCCTCCCCCCCCCCAACAATCAGTCTGAAGAAGGTTTCCAACCTAAAACGTAGCCCATCCAGTTCCTTCACAGACGCTGCTTGCCCTGATATTCCAATGCTGCATGTCTTACTCAAGATCCCAGTATCGGCAATTCCTTGTGTCCCACTTTCAGCCATTAATTCAGTTGATGTAAATCACACTTATATCAGCTCTGGATGATATCATTGTATTATTCAGGTTGTAATTACGCTAAATTTGATTTGTTAAAAACAGGTTTGTTTTCATAAAACTGTTAATCTCATTTATGTAAAGCTGGAAGTATAATTGATATACCAACATACTAGACATTTGTCCTAATTCACATAACGTGTCTAAAGCTATTTGATCAAAGTTGTTCATTCAATAATAGAACATAGAACAGTAAGTATAGCACAAGAACAGGCCCATAATGTCAGTGCTGAACATGATGCCAGTCTGAGGAAGGGTCTCGACCCGAAACGTCACCCATTCCTTCTCTCCTGAGATGCTGCCTGACCTGCTGAGTTACTCCAGCATTTTGTGAATAAATACCTTCGATTTGTACCAGCATCTGCAGTTATTTTCTTATCTATATGATGCCAGGACCATCACTTATCTGTCTGCACATAAGCCATACCTTCCATTCCCTGTGTATCTGTATGCCGATCCAACAATCCTTTAAATGCCATTTATGTATCTGCTTCAACCACCAACCTCAGCAGAGCAGTCCAGGCATTCATCACCTTCTGTTTAAAAAAAACGCCCCTCTCATCTCCTTTAAACGTTGCCTCTCACACCTTAAAACAATACCCTCTCGCATTAGATGGGCAGCACGGTGGCGCAGCGGTAGAGTTGCTGCCTTTCAGCGCCAGAGACCCCGGTTCGATCCTAACTACAGGTGCTGTCTGTACGGAGTTTGTACGTTCTCCCTATGACCCGCGTGGGTTTTCTCCGGGTGCTCTAGTTTCCACCCACACTCCAAAGACGTACTGGTTTGTAGGTTAATTGGCTCCTGTAAATTGTTCCTAGAGTGTAGGATAGTGTCGGTGTACGGGGTGATTGCTGGTTGGCACGGAATCGGCGGGCTGAACCGGCCGAAAGATGTAGATTGCTATTTCTAAATAACATTATATTTTTACATAGAAGAAAAAAATAATAGTCAGACAAAGATAATCAACCGTACGCTATTATGAAGAGTGTTGGTACATTGATCCAAGACATGATGTGGGTGTTATAGCAACAACAGACATAGCCTGAAAATAACATATTACTATTGTGCAGAGTTAGTCTAAACCTCATTTTAGTTTAGTTTCTCCACCAGCCTCTGAGTTAGATAGAGCTCTAGGGGCTAGTGGAATCAAGGGCTATGGGGAGAAGGCAGGCACGGGTTACTGATTGTGGATGATCAGCCATGACCACAATGAATGGCGGTGCTGGCTCGAAGGGCCAAATGGCCTCCTCCTGCACCTAATTTCTATGTTTCTATGTTTCTATGCAACAAGCTCTATCTCGCTGGCTGCGATTTCATTTACTGTGTGTTTGAGTGTGTTTGCAGGAGAAACAATCCAAAGAATGCCATTTACTAAGCTGACATGTCCCAAATTGAATTTCAGAATGTGTTGAGTGAGTGACAGTCTTGGAAAGCGAGATTCAGCGGCAGCGGCAAAATAAAACGTGCTGGGGTCTCGAGGAGAGCGTGAGTGTCACTTCATTTCCAGCCTTGAAATATCACTGATGTCAACAAGTCAGCAGAGTAGGATGCCAATCTTTGCGAAGCAGCGGAAAACTGCACGAGGTATACTTGTGGAGAATTCATGCCTCTTTTTGGTTCATAGCTTCGTAGGTTCTAGGAACAGAATTAGGCCATTTTGATCGTCAAGTCCACTCTGCCATTCAGTCGTGGCTGATCTACCTTTCCCTCTCAACCACATTCTCCTGCCTTTTCCCCACAACCCTTGCCGCCCTTCTCAATTATGGATCATCCATCAGATTAGGGCGGCACGTGGGTCAGTGATAAAGCCGCTGCCTTACAGCGTTGCTGTGCCGGAGACCCGGGAACGATCCCGACCACGGGCGCTGTCTGTACGGAGTTTGTACCTTCTCCCCGTGACCGCGTGGGTTCTATCCAAGATCTTTGGTTTGCTCCCACACTCCAAAGACGTACAGGTGTGTAGGTTAATTGGCTCCGTGTATGTGTGAATTGTCCCTAGAGTGTGTAGGATAGTGTTAGTGTGCGGGGATCGCTGGTCGGCGTGGACTCGGTGGGCCGAAGGGCCTGTTCTCGCGCTGTATCTCTAAACTAAATTGTGTGCCTTATTAATCGCAGGTTATAGGTATTACTGACAGTGACAGATGACAAAGGTAAATGATATTTGCATTGCATGTTTCATGGTGCAGGTACTAATGCAGTGCACTTGGGAATGAGAATTTTAGTGTCCAACTAGACCAAGTGGACCTGTTGGGCCCACAACTCATTGGGTTGCCATGGTGATGTGGGAGAAAAAAAAATCACACTTTTTTCTTTAAAATAAATGGCTTAAAAAAATAAATAAACAAAGCTCATTGAAATTGTGTTTTTTTCTGCATTGGTCTAGCACCCTCCCCTCCCCCACTCCATCCCCTCAACTCCTCTTCTTCCCCACCCACTCCCCCCTTCCCCTCCCATCCCCCAGTCACCCACTCCATCCCCCCTTATCTCCCCCCTCCATTCTTAGGGGCTCTCTGGCGGCGCCGCCATTCCCGCCCGTCGGGTTTCCATGGTGACGTGGAACATGGAGGTATTACTGTGCATGGGCAGCTGAAGTGGAAAAGGGATTTATTAAAGTTTAAAATGTGAATAACAAAATATAACAATTGGAACGTTAATAGGATTTCTTGATCATAAAATGTATAACTAAGTTATGAAGAAAGAGTTTCATTGAAAACTGCACTTACCAAATTTTATTGAAGACATACTTGCTCCAGTGGTCTTCAACAGCAAATCACAACGGCCCGGCGGGCGATGAGGCGAGGACCGGCGGCCCGTGAGACGAGGCAAGGCCGGGGGTTCGGCAAGGTAAGGCCCGGCGAGCGGCGTGGCCTTGCGAGCAGCGAGGCAAGGCCCAGCGAGAGGCGAAGCCCACTGTGTGCTCGCTGACGAGCATCTGTAGACATTGGTAAGATTCATTGGAGACAGCTAATGCCAAATTTCCTCAGTTTTATGAGGAAGTTAGTGTAGCCATGAAAATATAATTACTGACATGTAACCCCGACTACAAGCCCTATACTGGGTCCAGCTAGAGAATTACCCTGGCTGTGCAATACACTTTAAATTAAAAACTGAGGCCTTTTTCAAATAAGGGTTTGCAAACACTCAAGGAAAGACACAAAATGCTGGAGTTGCTCAGTGGGTTAGGCAGCATCTCTGGAGAAATTGGACTGGTGACTTTTTGGGTTGGGACCCTTCTTCAGACCAGCATCTTACTCAAGGCCTAGCGTTTATTATGACGTGGGAGTGAAAAAGTGTCTTTCATCCCGTGAAAGCTCCTTGGCAATTTTCTAACAATTAGAAGGTCTTCAGTCAAAATAGTTTTAATATAAATGATAGGGAGGTTGATTGATGCCACGACTGTGCTAGGGCATAGGGGGTCTTTGCGTCCTGATCCCAGAGCAGGATCTACTATCTTTAAAACAATCGGCCCGCTCTTTTTTCTCTTCACTCTATCATTCCACCAGGGGGCGACACCAGCAATAGCCGCCTCGCCAACAGTCTGTCTGTCCTTTCTTCTGTTTTTTTATTTTAAGTATGTGCTAAAAGTATGTTTTAGTGTTCCTTGGTTTGTTTTATGTGGGGGGGAATTGGGGGAAACTTTTTTTCAATCTCTTACCTCGATGGAGATGTGATTTTTCTCCGTGTTGTATCTCCGTCCCCACTGCGGCCTAACATCGAGGAGTTGGCGGCCTCTCCTGGAGACCGGCCCGGCGCTTCATGCCGCGGGTGCGGCGTGGACTTTAACATCGGGAGCTGCGATCCTTTGCCGAGGATCGACTGTGGAGAGCTCCAACCGCGGGGCCTGTGGACTTTAACACCGTGAAGCCCGTGGTCTCTGGTAAGAAGAGGCCGACTCGGGAGCTCCATGCCGGGGCGACAATTTCAACCGTCCCGACGCGGGGAGTTTCGATCATCCCGACGCGAGGGCCTCGGACAGTCGGCAGCGGCGACTGCGGATGGTTCAACAGCCCCGACCGTGGGTGAGCAAAGAGGAAGATGTTTGAACTTTATTACCTTCCATCTCAGTGAGGAATGTGGAATCCGCTGTGGTGGATGTTTATGTTATTTTTTAAAATATATGTGGCTGTGTGTCTTGTTGCTTTTCATTTAGTATGGCTGTATGGTAACTCAAATTTCACTGTACCTTAATTGGTACATGTGACAGTAAATTGATCTTGAATTCTTGAAATCTTGAAATCTTTTGTACTAAAACCCTCTAATCCACCCGCAGCATTGAGACTTGATTCATTGCATTCCCTTCTCAGCTCAGGGTGGCACGGTGGCGCAGCGGTAGAGTTGCTGCCTTACTTAGCTTCAGAGGCCTGGGTTTAATCCTGACTACGGCCGCTGTCTGTACGAAGTTTGTACGTTCTCCCTGTGACCGCGTGGGTTTTCTCCAGGTGCTCCTGGTTTTCTCCCACAACCTAAAGACAACTAGAGAGCAGTCCTGAGCAACTATCTACATCATTGGACACCCTTGGAGTGTATCTTTGATCAGACTTTATCTTGCACTAAACGTTATTCACGCTATTCGCTGTATCATGTATCTGTACACTGTGGATGACTCAGTTGTAATCAGATGTGGTCTTTCCACTGACTGGTTAGCATGCAACTAAAGCTTTTCATTGTACCTCAGTACAAGTGACAATAAACTGAATACAACTCAAGACATGCCAGTTTGTAGGTTATGTGGCTTCTGTAAATTGTAAATTGTAGAGTGTGTAGGATAGTACTAGTGTAAGGGTTAATACTGTGGAAGACATTTTGTTTTAACTATGGCGGACATTTTAAGCTGAATATGCTATATACTAAAAATGGGCCCATGGGAAGGCGGCCTTCACGGTACCAGACACCTGCAGATAAGAAGTTGCTTCCCAAGGTTTAGAGGTTGTTCCTCATGGTTTGTTGAGGACTGGACATTCCAATGTTCTGAACTAGATGCTATGGTGCCTCCTTATCGCACAACGGTGCCTCTCTAATCATCTTAGCTCTGCAACTCATCTTTACTCCTGTTTGAGTCCCTAACACAAGTAAAGGAACTCTCCTATGTTATTGTTAAAACTGGCTGATGTCACGTAACTGTGGAAAACTACTGAATGTGCTGCTTTGAGCTGTATAAATATTGGCTGTAATCTGGGTATTCTTTGAGAGGACGGAAGCAGGTGCCTGGGTGAACGATGGTACTCTCAGGTCTCTGTGTCTTCTCCCACCTTTGTGTTAAAGTAAAAAGTTTTAACTGAGTCTAGTGTTCTTTGAATTATTTGATAGATAAGTCTAGGAGACTTTCACACTAGTGTACAGGGGTGATCGCTGGTCGGCGCGGACTCGGTGGGCCGAAGGGCCTGTTCAGGTGCTGTATCTCTAAAAAGTAAAATCTAGAGCTCGCTTCTTTCCCAATCCTTCGATCTCCTCGGTCACAGATTTTGACGCTGTTCATCGTGACAGGGAAGCTTTTATAAGCTCGCGTGTGCACCAATTGGTTGATCAAATGGTTTTAAGCTAAAAAGAAAACAAAAAGCAAAATGAACAAGCCGGACCCTCTGGTCTATTTTTCATCTTAGATCTTCTAGCAGAGGCGTAGATTGTTTTTACATCAATTCTGTGCAACTGGTGCGTGTTGTTTGTGAAGCTGCTCAGCAAGAGTTTGAACTTCAAGCCCATTTCTGAGGGTAACCATGCTTCATAAAACTGATTGCATGGTATTAAAATGATGATCTACTGTCCAGGAATCAACATTCTCCAGCTTTTCTATTTCATCTATATGTAGATTCGACTGACTATCTTGAGACACAGTGAAAGAGCACGCCATTGAAAAGGAAATTAACCTTTCCCATAGAATCGCACTGAACACCAAACAGCCCTGAGAGGTGACCTTCTTTCAGTGAAATGGCTCCCATTCAATAGTGCACATAAAAGCTGCTCCTCTCACAACCATTACGAGTGGCATCGCATTAACTCTTCATAATAACACACAACCACCGTTCCCAATCAGAATGAGTTGAGAATTGACATCCACTGTATGAAACAAATCTAGATACAAAAACTCTCGTTTGTTTGTTTGTTTGTTTGTTTGTTCCTGAACTACAGCCAAAACGGTACATGATAGCGTGACAATTTTATGCCCACCTTACTCAACGTCGTCCCTTTGGTGCTAATGGATGAAGTTTCATTGAAATCGGTGTTATATTTTTTAAGTTATTCACATTTTAAAGTTTAAATCTATCTCCTAGGGAGCTCGGGAGGGAGGGGGGTGAGGGAGAGAGGGGCTGCAGGGAGGATGTGGGGTTGATGGGGATGGAGTAGGGGGGAAGGGAAGGGGGGGAGGGGAAGGGGAGGGGAAGGGGAGGGGAAGGGGGAGGGGAAGGGGGAGGGGAAGGGGAGGGGAAGGGGGAGGGGAAGGGGGAGGGGAAGGGGGAGGGGAGGTGGGAGAGGAGGGGAGGGGGGTGGAAGGGGGTGGAGAGGGAGGAGAGGGAGGGGGAGGAGGGAGGGAAAGGGGAGGGGAGAGGGGGGGAGGGGGGTGGAGGGAGCATAAGGGAGATTGAGGGGGATGGAGTAGGTGGAGGGGAAGGGGAGGGGGAGGGGGGAGGGGAGGGGGAGAGGAGGGGAGGGGAGAGGGGGAGGAGAGGGTGCTGCACCAATGCAGGAGAGGTTTGGGCCCAACAGGTCCACTTGGTCTTGTAGGTTGCTAAATTTGTATCAGGATGAGAGTCAATAGTCAATAGTCATTTATTTGTCACATACACATAAATGTGCAGTGAAATGAAAAATTATCTTTGTTTACTCAAGGAATATGACAAATGTGGTGAAATGATTAGTTTTCAATGCAGGTTAGATATGAGAAGTGCTCTCCTTATACTGTAGGCAGTGAACCATAAGCAAGGCTCATGATGATATTGATTCTCTGACCCACTGAAGGATTTTTATTTTGAAACACATGGGCGATTGGCCGATGTTTCCAAGGAATCTAATCCTCAAATATTTACTTTTCACAGAAGAAGACTGGATGGGACTGGATAATGGGTGAAAGGAATTTCAATTCAGCTCCTGAAGAGCCCGGCTGAGGTGGTTGGTCAATACGATGCAGCAAGTGGCTTGAATTCATAATCCATTGTCTGGAGAAGGTTTGGAGATACAGCTTGGAAACAGGTTCATTGGCTCACCGAGTCCGCACCGACCAGCGATCCCCACACATTAATATTACCCTACACACACTAGGGACAATTTATATCAGGCCAATTAACCTCTTTGGAGTGTGGGAGCAAACTGAAGATCTCATGGAAAACCCACGCAGGTCGCGGGGAGAACGTACAAACTCCGTACAGACAGCACCCGTAGTTGGGATTGAACCCGGGTCTCTGGTGCCGTTACGCAGTTACCCTACCGCTGCGCCTCCGTGCTGTTCTGACGAAGTAGATACGCCTGCAACAGTGGAACAAATGTAACAGATTTTTATTTGTTAATACAGTACATGTAAATGTGACATCAATGGGAATCTTGAGCCCATTCCTTCCAAAATGCATGGGAATAGCAGTGTGTAATGGATTCTAACCAACCGTGTCTGTAGCCAAGGAAAAGTTCACCAAATGCTTCTTGGCTTCCCACACCAAAGCTGTGATATCATCCGTCACTCCACAAATCCCACACTGTTCAGCCCCACCAGCTGCCGACATTGGCTTGACATTACCAGCCTCTCAGTTGCCCATGAGTACCATCCCTCATTCAGCAAATAATCATCTGCATTATAATCAAAACTTTCCTGCAACTAAACTCAACCCGAAAAACAATACTACATGAGCTGAAAACCAATCAGTCCGAAAATAATGGAATAGGCCAAGCATCACTTCTCAATAAAGACAGGAGCCAGCTGCAGTTTTCTGCACAGAGCCCCCCACGCACGCTGAAAGAGGCAGCCGATTAAAGACGTGTTAAAAGGAAAAGACCACACACGATGGAGAGGAAGTGCAAACGTTCACGTACAGAAGACAGAAAAGTGTCTCGACCCAAAACCTCACCTACTCCTTTTCTGAAGAGATGCTGCCTGACCCGCTGAGTTACTCCAGGTTTTTGTGTCGATCTTCAGTTTAAACCAGCATCTGCAGTTCCTTCCTACACAAGACTATTATCTGAATGGTGTCAAGTTAGGAAGAGGGGATGTTCAACGAGATCTGGGTGTCCTAGTGCATCAGTCACTGAAAGGAAGCATGCAGGTACAGCAGGAAGTGAAGAAAGCCAATGGAATGTTGGCCTTCGTAACAAGAGGAGTTGAGAATAGGAGCAAAGAGGTCCTTCTACAGTTGTACCTGGCCCTGGTGAGACCGCACCTGGAGTACTGTGTGCAGCTTTGGTCTCCAAATTTGAGGAAGGATATTCTTGCTATTGAGGGCATGCAGCGTAGGTTCACTAGGTTAATTCCCAGAATGGCGGGACTGTCGTATGTTGAAAGGCTGGAGCAATTAGGCTTGTATACACTGTAATTTAGAAGGATGAGGGGGGATCTTATTGAAACATATAAGATAATTAGGGGATTGGACACATTAGAGGCAGGAAACATGTTCCCAATGTTGGGGGAGTCCAGAACAAGAGGCCACAGTTTAAGAATAAGGGGTAGGCCATTTAGAACGGAGATGAGGAAGAACTTTTTCAGTCAGAGAGTGGTGAAGGTGTGGAATTCTCTGCCTCAGAAGGCAGTGGCGGCCAGTTCGTTGGATGCTTTCAAGAGAGAGCTGGATAGAGCTCTTAAGGATAGCGGAGTGAGGGGTATGGGGAGAAGGCAGGAACGGGGTACTGATTGAGAGTGATCAGCCATGATCGCATTGAATGGCGGTGCTGGCTCGAAGGGCTGAATAGCCTACTCCTGCACCTATTGTCTATTGTCTATTGTCTATTGGCTGGTACAGGCATGAAGAATTACTGAGCAGGCAAGTGTTGTAGCTCGGTGGGAGAATGATAGTATTGACAATCAAACGGCACGGTGGCGCAGCGGTAGAGTTGCCGCCTTACAGCGAATGCAGCGCCGGAGACTCAGGTTTGATCCTGACTACGGTCGCCATCTGTACGGAGTTTGTATGTTCTCCCCGTGACCTGCGTGGGTTTTCTCCGAGATCTTTGGTTTCCTCCCACACTCCAAAGGCGTACAGGTATGTAGGTTAATTGGCTGGGCAAATGTAAAAAATAAAAAATAAAGAAATAAAGAAATTAAAAAATTAAAAAAATTGTCCCTAGTGTGTGTAGGATAGTGTTAGTGTGCGAGGATTGCTGGGCGGCACGGACCCTGTGGGCCGAAGGGCCTGTTTCCGCGCTGTATCTCTAAATCTAAATCTAAAAATCTAGATACGATACAATATGATACGATATGATACGATGCGACACGATATGATAGAACTTTATTTATTCCCGGAGGGAAAAGGTACTCGAAAACTTAAATTAAATTAAAAGTGAATAAAACAGAAAAAAGCCAAGCAACTGTTGGCTGGCTACCGTGTGCACAGCGCCTTCACTGGAACAAACAACAAACAAACTAACGCAGGCTTATCCCCGGGGCAGAGGATTCTAAAACTAGAGTGCCGCCCCTCCCCCACGCCGGGTTCCTCTTTGTTCTCCCACCGTCCCTCACGGTCGTCCCCCCATGCCGGGTCCCCATTGTCTTCCCCTCCCCCCCTCACCCTCATTGACCGCTGATCGCGGGTTGATCTCGAGGCCCCACCGCCCCCCAAGGCTCCCACTGCCGTACAATCCTGGGAGCAAATTGCTAAAGGGAGGTAGATGGACAGATGTGCTGGCACTGATTATTTTATCTCCATCAAGCTGTTTGACTTTTGATTTAATTAAATAGATCTGTGGGAATTTAATCTTGGAGGAATGCCCTCCAAGATCATAGAAATATAGACACAGGTGGAGGAGTAGGCCATTCGGCCCTTTGTACCAGCACCGCCAGTCAATCTAATCATATATCTACAGCCGGAAACAGGCCTTTTCGGCCCTCCAAGTCCGTGCCACCCAGTGATCCCCGTACATTAACACTATCCTACACCCACTAGGGACAATTTTTACATTTACCCAGCCAATTAACCTACATACCTGTACGTCTTTGGAGTAATCATGGCTGATCATAGAAAATTAGTACCCCATTCCTGCCTTCTCCCCATATCCCTTGATTCCGTTAGCACTAAGAGCTAAATCTAACTCTCTCTTGAAAACATCCAGTGGAGGCCAATTCACTGGATGAGAACTTCACACATTTACAACTCTCTGGTTGAAGAGGTTTTTTCCTCATCTCAGTCCTAAATGGCTCACTCCTTATTCTTACACTGTGACCCCTGGTTCTGGACTCCCCCAACATCGGGAACATTTTTCCAGGATCTATCCTGTCCCTTATATATTTCTATACGATCCCCTCTCATCCTTCTAAATTCCGGAGAATATAAGCCTAGTCGATCCATCAGAATGCTGCCAGGATGCACTGAGGAGCCGAACTAATATTGACCCAAAGGGCCGCTGTGAACATCGAGGGACCCAGTGGGGCTGCTGTGGCCACATGCAGTAGCGGGTCTAACTTGCTGCCACAACGAAGGACCCAGCAGGCCGTTGTCTGCATGGGAACCTTGAAAGTAGACGAATTCGGCCCTTAGACTGGAGAACTGAGGAGGAGGGAGTTCGGGGTTATCGGGAGAAGGCAGGAGAATGGGGTCAAGAGGGAAAGAATGGCCAAAAGGCCGAATTCAGCTCCTATCACTTATGAACTTGTGAGTGGGCCAGTAGAAGTACGGCCTCCAGTGCCTTCAAAGTCGGCTGCAGGAGGCCACAGAGGCGGTTGGTCAAGGAGAGGGACGTCAGTTGGAGGGCCGAGCGGGTGGAGGGTGACGGAGGAGGTCCTGCAGCAGCCTGGGGCCTACCTGGATCAGGAGCGCACCAGTACACCCAGCACATGGACCAAACGTTGGACCTTTTTTGTATGACTGACACCAAAATATGGCAACTTGTGCATGTGTGAGTGTACAAAAACAATTTGACTGTGCAGTGCAAAGGTGACAATAAAGAACCACTGAACCATTAGCAATTGATGATGGATGCACACTACCCATCCTAACCACGTTTATTTATATTCAGCACTTCTAAATATCTCTTGGCACACTGCGACCACAACACGTACAATCGGCAAGACCAAGCGTAGGTAGACTCGGCAACCATTCCACCAAACACCTGCGCTTGGCCTGCCTAGGACTGCTGGATCTCCCGGTTGCTAACCATTTTAACTCCCCTTCCCATTCCCAAACCAACCCCTCTGTCCTGGGCCTCCATCATTGTCAGGGTGAGGCCACGTGCAAACTGGAGGAACAGCACCTCCTATTCTGCTTGGGGAACTTACAACCCAACGGTTTGAATATTGAATTCTCCAATTTTAGGTAACTAACCTAACCTACAAACAATCTTTTCTCCTCCTCCCCCCCCCCCCCCCCCCCCACTTCCCTGTGCCCCACCTGGATGGGCACATGTTTCTCCTCATCCTTCTACCTTCCCACCTATATTCTTTCCTGTGGCTTCACAATTCACTGTTCTTTTGTTCTTATCGCACAACTTTTGTCTTTCCATCTCTAGCCTTTATCCAATAATCTGCCTATAACCCCGCCCTCACCTCACCACACCTGTATCCAGCTAGCACTTTAAACTTTGACTTAAAGTCAGTGGATATTTTAAAGTCAGAGCAGGGTGCGATGCACTGTGTATTGTGACACATTCCTCTCGTGACCACCATTAACATTTTCTGTGACTTGTGCCATAGTCGACCTTCTGTCAGTTCGGACCAGATGGGATAGCCTTCGTTGCCCTCGCGCATCGATGAGCCTCGGGCGCCCAACACCCTGTCGCCGGTTTGTGGTTTGTCCCTCCTCGGACCACTGTCGGTAGATACTCACCACTGCTGACCGGGAGCACCCCACAAGCCTTGCCGTTTCAGAGATGCTCTGACCCAGTCGTCTGGCCATGTCAATTTGGCCCTTGTCAAAGTCGCTCAGGTCTTTACTCCTGCCCATTTCTCCTGCATCCAACACATCAACTTCAAGAACTGACTGTTCACTTGCAGCCTAATATATCCCACCCCTTGACAGGTGCCATTGTAACAAGATAATCAATGTTACTCACTTCGCCTGTCAGTGGTCATGATGTTTTGGCTGATGTATTACTATTATTGTTATTATTGGACCATTATTGCTTGTTTAATTTTTATGTGCACCTATGGGTGTGTGTGTATATATATAAAACACTCTTGCCTTTTGGATTGGTTAGTTGCCCAGGTTTGTGCTGGTACTTCCCTTCATGTCTCATACCACCTTCCCCTTCTCCTCATTACCCGCAACCATTTAATATTTATAATTATCGTACCCCTAAAAACCTTTAAATGCCGGCTTCTGTTTAATTTCTTTGTCAAAGTAACATTCAATGTTTTGCGTACAGTTCTGGTTGCCTCATTCCAGGAAGGATGTGAAGGCTTTGGAAACATTGTGCAGCTGAGGTCCACCAGAATGCTGACTGGATTAAGGAGTATTAGCTGCAGGGAAAGGTTGGACAGACTTGGACTGATCTTTCTGGAACAGTGGAGGTCAAGAGAAGACCTGATAAAATCTATAAAATTATGAGAGGCATAGATAGGGTAGACAGTCAAAACCTTTCCTGGAAAGGTCAAAGCCTGAAAATGTCAAAGACTATGGCCGGTCAGTGGCGCAGCGGTAGAGTTGCTGCCTTACAATACTTGCAGCACTGGGGACCCAGGTTCGATCCCGACTACGGGTGCTGTCTGTACGGAGTTTGTACAATGTTCTATAGATTCACAATCAGTTCCTGTGGATTGGAGGGTAGCTAAAGTTATCCCACTTTTTAAGAAAGGAGGGAGAGAGAAAACAGGAAATTATAGACCGGTTAGTCTGACATCGGTGGTGGGGATGATGCTGGAGTCAATTATAAAAGACGAAATTGCGGAGCATTTGGATAGTAGTAACAGGATTGTTCCGAGTCAGCATGGATTTACGAAGGGGAAATCATGCGTGACTAATCTTCCGGAATCTTTTGAGGATGTAACTAGGAAAATTGACAGGGGAGAGCCGGTAGATGTAGTGTACCTTGACTTTAAAAAGCCTTCGACAAGGTCCCACATAGGAGATTGGTGGGCAACATTAGAGGGGGTAGGGAAATGACATGGATAGAAAATTGGTTGGTGACAGAAAGCAAAGAGTGGGGATAAATGGGTCCCTTTCAGAATGGCAGGCAGTAACTAGTAGGGTACCGCAAGGCTCGGTGCTGGGACCGCAGCTATTTACAATATAAATTAATGACTTGGATGAAGGGATTAAAAGTAACATTTGCAAATTTGCAGATGATACAAAGCTGGGTGGCAGTGTGAACTGTGAGGAAGATGCTATGAGGTTGCAGGGTGACTTGGACAGGTTGTGTGAGTGGGCGGATGCATGACAGATGCAGTTTAATGTGGATAAGTGTGAGGTTTTCCACTTTGGTGGTAAGAATAGGAAGGCAGATTATTATCTGAATGGTGTCAAGTTAGGAAAAGGGGACGTACAATGAGATCTGGGTGTCCTAGTGCATCAGTCACTGAAAGGAAGCATGCAGGTACAGCAGGCAGTGAAGAAAGCCAATGGAATGTTGGGCTTCATAACAAGAGGAGTTGAGTATAAGAGCAAATAGATCCTTCTGCAGTTGTACAGGGTCCTAGTGAGACCACACCTGGAGTACTGTGTGCAGTTTTGGTCTCCAAATTTGAGGAAGGATATTCTTGCTATTGAGGGCGTGCAGCGTAGGTTTACTAGGTTAAATCCCGGAATAGTGGGACTGTCATATGTTGAAAGACTGGAGCGACTAGGCTTGTATACACTGGAATTTAGAAGGATGAGTGGGGATCTTATCGAAACATATAAGATTATCAAGGGGTTGGACACGTTAGAGGCAGGAAACATATTCCCAATGTCGGGGGAGTCCAGAACAAGGGGCCACAGTTTAAGAATAAGGGGTAGGCCATTTAGAACGGAGATCAGGAAAAACGTTATCAGTCAGATAGTTGTAAATCTGTGGAATTCTCTGCCTCAGAAGGCAGTGGAGGCCAATTCTCTGAATGCATTCAAGAGAGAGCTAGATAGAGCTCTTAAGGATAGCGGAGTCAGGGGGTATGGGGAGAAGGCAGGAACGGGGTACTGATTGAGAATGATCAGCCATGATCACATTGAATGGTGGTGCTGGCTCATAGGGCCGAATGGCCTCCTCCTGCACCTATTGTCTATTGTCTATTGTACGTTCTCCCCGTGACCTGCGTGGGGTTTTCTCCGATTTCTTCGGTATCCTCCCACACTCCGAAGACGTACAGGTATGTAGGTAAATTGGCTTGGTAAATGTAAAAATTGTCCCTAGTGTGTGTAGGATAGTGTTAATGTGCGGAGATCGCTGTTTGGTGTGGACTCAGTGGGTCTTCGCGCTGTAGCTCTAAACTAAACTAAACTAAGGGCATAGCTTTAAGGTGAGAGGGGGGGCAAAGTTTAAAGAAGATGTGGCGGGCAATTTGTTTCCACAATGGGTGGTAGATGCCTGGAACACTCTGCCAGGGGTGACGATGGAGGCAGATACGATAGTGACATTGGAGAGACTGTTAGATAGAAGCATAGATCTGCAGGGAATGGAGGGATATGGGTCACATGTGGGCATATTATGGCATCATGTTCAGCATGGACATTGTGGGCCGAAGGGCTTGTTCCTGTGCTGTGCATTTCTATGTTTTATGTTCCATGTGTCGAGAATAATCTTAAAGCTCTTTACTTCACTTTACAACCTCAATTTTTCATCTCCGACCAATAGGAAAAAAATAACCCCAGCAATTCATTACTTTGAATGGAGTAACGCAGTTGATTATTGGAGCAAAAAGAGCTGGGATGTGTCTCAGTGAAATTTCCATGATATTTATGTGATGGTAGAATGCAAGGGGAAGTGTGTCCTATGAACAACTCCTGCAGGTCACAGGCAGCAGGGAGAAAGTGCTAATTGTGTATTGTACCGAGGAGCAGGCTCATCTATCACTTGGGCCCCTGGCACATGAGATGGACTGGTTTAACACAAATGTGCTCATTCTACGCATTAATCTTACTGTCTCCTTGGGAGCTGCAGTGAAACCGGCTTCTCCAGGGCTGCACAGCTCAGCATCCACCACTGTTTATCCGGTGGCATGGACCTGCTGCCTTCTTGGAGCTGCTGCCTTGCAGCGCCAGAGACCCGGGTTCGATACTGACCACGGGCGCTTGTCTCCACGGAGTCTGTACGTTCTCCCCGTGACCTGCGTGGGTCTTCTCCGAGATCTTCGGTTTCCTCCCACACTCCAAGGACGTGGCTCTGCAATGTGAGTGTGGAGAATTATGTCGGAGGCTGAAAGGCAGGACCTCCAGGGTAGTTATCTCGGGTTTGCTTCCAGTACCTCGTGCTGGTGATGGCAGGAACAGAGGGATGGGGGAGCTGAACGTGTGGCTGAGATGTTGGTGCAGAGTTTAGAGTTTAGAGATACAGCGCGGAAACAGGCCCTTCGGCCCACCGGGTCCGCGCCGACCAGCGATCCCTGCCTATTAGCACTATCCTACACACACTACCAACAATCCTTTTTACATTTACCAAGCCAATTATTCACATACCCCACCACAATCACACATAGTCCCGATTATTCAACACTCAGTCAATTGACATCTTCACAGTGCAGAGGACAACAGCTATATGAATGACATCTTGCGCTATCAATAATACACACTGCTATTCAGGCAGCACCTGTAGACAAAGGTAACTTTTCCACTCAAAGACCCTTCATTAATTGACTGGTCGAAGGCCCTTTGTCAGTTGATGAAGATCATGGTACTGAGATGTTAGTTCTGCTTCTCCCTCCACAGATGTGCTAAGCTGTGTACATTAATATCCTGAAATATAGTTCAGCTTTCACACTCCATACATTCAACTATTCATCAGGGTTGGCACGGTGGCACAGCGGTAGAGTTGCTGCCACAGGATGGCCCTGCAGAGAGTAGTGCGTTCGGCAGAACGCACCATGGGAACTACACTCATCCCCCTGCAGGACCTATACATCAGGAGGTGCAGATCCAGAGCAAGCAAGATCATGAGGGACCCCTGCCACCCCAGTAACGGACTGTTCCAGATGCTACGATCAGGCAAACGCCTCTGCTGTCACGCTGTGAAAACGGAGAGGATGAGACGGAGTTTCTTCCCACAGGCCATCAGGACTGTCAACTTTTATAACTCCAGAGACTACATTTTGGTCTACACTATAGTAACTTATTAAATTTATTTATATGCTGTAACTGTAATTCTTTTTTGTGCACAATCCGCAGGCATTGCCACTTTCATTTCACTGCACATCGTGTATGTGTATGTGACAAATAAACTTGACTTGACTTGACTTGATACCTGAGTCCCGGGTTCAATCCTGACTATTGGTGCTGTCTGTACGGAGTTTGTACGTTCTCCCCGTGACCTGCGTGGGTTTTCTCCGGGTGCTCCAGTTTCCTCCCACAATCCAAAGTTGTGCAGGTTTGTAGGTTAATTAGCTTGGTGCAATTGTAAATTGTCCCTGGTGTGTGAGGAATAGTGTTAGTGTGTGGGGATCTCTGGTCGGCACAGACTCAATGGGCCGAAGGGCCTATTTCCACACTGCATCTCTAAACTAACCCAAACTAAACTCTAAAATATAACCGGTAGTGTAAGAAAATAACTGCAGATGTTGGTACAAATCGAAGGCATTTATTTCACAAAATGCTGGAGTAACTCAGCAGGTCAGGCAGCATCTCAGGAGAGAAGGAATGGGTGACGTTTCAGGTCGAGACCCTTCTTCCCATTCCTTCTCTCCTGAGATGCTGCCTGACCTGCTGAGTTACTCCAGCATTTTCTAAAATATAACATCTGCTTTGTCCTTCTCCAGCTTGTCTTTAGTAATTATTGCAGGACTATTGAAACATTGCGGCACGGTAGCGCAGCGGTAGAGTTGCTGCTTTACAGCGAATGCAGCGCCGGAGACTCAGGTTCGATCCTGACTACGGGTGCTGCACTGTAAGGAGTTTGTACGTTCTCCCCGTGACCTGCGTGGGTTTTCTCCGAGATCTTCGGTTTCCTCCCACACTCCAAAGACGTACAGGTATGTAGGTTAATTGGCTGGGTAAATGTAAAAATTGTCCCTAGTGGGTGTAGGATAGTGTTAATGTGCGGGGATCACTGGGCGGCACGGACTTGGAGGGCCGAAAAGGCCTGTTTCCGGCTGTATAGATATGATATGATATGATTGCAGTCTGTGTGTGTGTGATTTCATCAGGAGTTGAGATATTTATGGTCCCATCATTTTCCAGAAGCCAGACTTAGTTACTGCCTGAGAAAAGGGTCCTAACCTAATATGTCACGCATGCATGATCTCCCGAGATGCTGCCTGACCCGCTGATTACTGCAGCACTTCGTGTCATCCTCTATAATCCTAATCCCGCCACTCCTGCACCAGACCTTGTAGTCCGCCACCCTCACGTCCTCTTCAATTCTGAGCTAAATTCATATTAGACATAACAGCATTATCCTAATTTCTAGATCCATGGCATTTCACAACTGTCCTGCTACCTCTGTCATGAACCCCCCCCCCCCCCCCCAAATCCCATTGTGAAAGTTGAATTTCTTGATATGTTTGATGGCGCAGCGGTAGAGTTGCTGCCTTACAGCACTAGAGACCCCGGTTCGATCCTGACTACGGGTGCCATCTGTGCAGAGTATGTATGTTCTCCCCGTGACCACAAGGGTTTTCTCTGGGAGCTCCAGTTTCCTCCCACACTCCAAAGACATACAGGTTTAGAACCATAGAAACATAGAAAATAGGTGCGAGTCGGCCATTCGGCCCTTCGAGCCAGCACCGCCATTCAATATGATCATGGCTGATCATCCAAAATCAGTACCCTGTTCCTGCTTTTTCCCCATATCTTTTGATTCCGTTAGTCCTAAGAGCTAAATCTAACTCTCTCTTGAAAACATCCAGTGAATTGACCTCCACTGCCTTCTGCTGCAGAGAATTCCACAGACTCACAACTCTCTGGGTGAAAAAGTTTTTCCTCATCTCAGTCCCAAATGGCCTACCCCTTATTCTTAAACTGTGACCACTGGTTCTGGACTCCCCCAACACCGGGAACATTTTTCCTGCATCTAGCCTGTCCAATCCTCTAAAAATGTTATATGTTTCTATAAGATTCCCTCTCATCCTTCTAAACTCCAGCGAATACAAACCCAGTCGACCCATTCTTTCATCATATGACAGTCTCGCCATCCCGGGTATTAACCTGGTGAATTTACGCTGCACTCCCTCAATAGCAATAGTGTCCCTCAAATTAGGAGACCAAATTTTGCACACAATATTCTAGGTGCCATCTCACCAGGCCCTGTACAACTGCAGTAGGACCTCCTTGCTCTGAAACTCAAATCATCAATTTGTAGGTTAATTGGCTTCGGAAAAATCATAAGTTGTCCCGACTGTTTAGAATAGTGCTAGTGTACGGTGATCGCTGGTCGGCGCAGACCTGGTGTGTCGAAGTGCCTGTTTCCACTCTGTATCTCTGAACGAAACGAAATGAAACGAAATGAAACGAAACGAAACAAAACTAAACTAAACTAAACTAAACTAAACTAAACTAAACTAAACTAAACTAAACTAAACTAAACTAAACTAAACTAAACTAAACTAAACTAAACTAAACTAAACTAAACTAAACTAAACTAAACTAAACTAAACTAAACTAAATTAGACTAAACTAAACTAAACTAAACTAAACTAAACTAAACTAAACTAAACTAAATTAAACTAAACTAAACTAGACTAGACTAGACTAAACTAGCCTAAACTAAACTAAACTAAACTATATTCTTATTGCTCTCTTCCAAAGATTGTTTTAGACAAACTCCATCTCCTCCGGAAGTCAATCAGTCTTAGTCTTACCATCTGGGCAATCCTTCCCTCAAGAGATGTCAGTTCTGTCAGTATCACCACTTTTATCCTTTGTCTGAATCATTCATGGCTCTTCTCCTCATTATCCCTGCATTTATATTGTGTCATATGTTCCAGCTTTCACGCTCGATTCATCCAACTGTGACTTGTTATGCATTCCTTTCTCTGTCCTGAACCGAGTTTTAAGCCAACATCGGCCTGGCCCTGTCATTCTCCACTTCGGTGTTAATCTTCTGTTATTCCATTTTCCTCTCTATTGCTCTGATTGACATCCCACTTCCTTCATCCATTACGATTGCTTCCACGTCGTGCTTGGTGTTTTGAAGTCCCTTCAAAATGTTATGTCAGCTGAAAGGGAAACGGTTGAAATGTTCTGTTGCCTTCTAATTAAACAGCCAATGCTACAAAATTGCATTAGTTCAGCCAACTCAGAACTTTGTGTATCAGGGAAAGCAGAATGGCGCAGCACAGTAACGGGCACTTCGGCCCACCACGTCTGCAGTAAACAAGATGCCATGAAAAAATTAATCTCCTCTGCCTGCACGTGATGCATATCACTCCACTCACGGCATAGCCATGTGCCTATCTGAATGCCATCATCATATCAGGCCTCGATCACCACCCCTGGCAAAGCATGCCAGGTACCCGCCACCCTCAGTATAGAAACCTGCCGTGTAGACCTCCTTTAAATTTATTCACAAAATGCTGGAGTAACTCAGCAGGTCAGGCAGCATCTCAGGAGAGAAGGAATGGGTGGCGTTTCTGGTCGAGACCCTTATTCTCTCCAGAGATGCTGTCTGTCCCGCTGAGTTACTCCACCATTTGTATCAATCTGGTAACCCACGTCTGCACCGTTTCCAAAGTCACCACATCTGCTAAATTGGGGCAAGGGTTTGAGACATGATCTGGCTCAAGTTGATTGGCGTTGGTTATTTGAAGGGAAAGGAACATCAGAGAAGTGGAATGTTTTAAAACAAATGTGTTGACAAGAGTTCAGGTCTAGAACGTCCCTGTTAGAGTGAAAGATAAGGAACCTTGAATGATGAGAGAAATTGAGGCTTTGGTCAAGAGTAAGAAGCAGGCACTGGACAGGAACAGGCAGCTGGGATCAAGTGTATCCCTGGAGGAGTTTCGGGAACAAAGG
This sequence comes from Rhinoraja longicauda, assembly GCF_053455715.1. NCBI lineage: Eukaryota > Metazoa > Chordata > Chondrichthyes > Rajiformes > Arhynchobatidae > Rhinoraja > Rhinoraja longicauda. The sequence goes on from NC_135979.1 coordinate 28,411,018, forward strand.
AGTAAGCTAAAAAAGGAAATTAGAAAGGCAAAAAGGGCCAGGATATGTTATCAAATCAGTCTAAAGAAGGGTCCTGACTCAAAAAGGTCATCCATCCATTCTCTCCACAGGTGCTGCCTGACACATTTATTTCTTCCAGCACTTTGTTTTGCAAAACATGTTCCCTTTACCATGTACATCTCACATTCTCTCCCATCCATCCTAAATGTACCCTTTCATAAGTTCATGCATTCATAGGTGATAGGAGCAGAATTAGGCCATTCGGCCCATCAAGTCTACTCCGCCATTCAATCATGGCTGGTCTATCTCTCCCTCTCAACCCCATTCTCCTGCCTTAACCCCTGACATCCGTACTAACCGCGTATCTATCTACCTCTGCCTTAAAAATATCCACTGACTTGGCTTCCACAGCCTGCTGTGGCAAAGAATTCAACAGATTCACCACCCTCTGACTAAAGTTTCATTGAGGTCCCCCCTCATCCTTCTAAACTCCAGCGAGTACAGGCACAGTGCCATCAAACGCTTTCCTAAGAAAGTATATTGTGAGACTGAAAAGAAAGGTCTTTTATGTGAACCAGTAGTATAAGAAAATAACTGCAGATGCTGGTACAAATCGATTTATTCACAAAATGCTGGAGTAACTCAGCAGGTCAGGCAGCATCTCGGGAGAGAAGGAATGGGTGATGTTTCGGGTCGAGAAGAAGGGTCTCGACCCGAAATGTCACCCATCCCTTCTCTCCCGAGATGCTGCCTGACTTGCTGAGTTACTCCAGCATTTTGTGAATAAATAAATTTTATGTGAACAAGATGTTGGTAAAAGAAAGATTCACATTGCCCACTGCCAAAGTTAACTTTTGTAATTCTTCCTATTATACGTAATGGTTTCTGTCGAACCAATTGGTATCAGTAATGACGCGATTATTGGTAGATATATCCAACAATTTCATTTGTATGGGGGGGGGATTCCTAATTAATAAGATTGATGTATTCCAGCTTTTTATCAAATTGCTCCTTTGAAAATGGTCATTATAAATTTACAAGGCCTATACATAATTTATAGAAGATTTTGGACTCTGAAAAGTCTACTTAAACGGATACCATTTAATTACACGGCACTTTCCCTCAGTGGAGATTTCATTTGGTTTTGGCTTTCTTACATTAAGTTTTTTTTCATTATCAGAAGCAATGCTATTAAAAAAAAGCATATATTTTAGTAGTTGCTTCTTTCAACCAAATGTTTTAGAGCTGTTTCTTTCTTAGGAGACTGTTAAAAATAATTGAAGTAAAAAATATGTCATCAAATTTTAGCTTAAGAGCAACAAGCACTTTTGGAAGGTGAACTGGTTATTAATTCCAGTGTGCTAACCACAGCACTAACCAATCTCTATACCATAACCAATTCCAAGGTCCACCATCACAAGACAGCAGGAAAACACAGGAGGTATTTTGAAATAAATATTGCTTTTTCTTGCTTTCTTCTTTTTCTGCAATTCCTCTGTCTCATATCACATTTGTCAAAGGATTTTGCTTGTACTGACAAGAGTTGAAATTCCCCGTACGTTGCAAAACATACTTGGCTAATAATGATTGGGTGTGTGTTAATGTCACAAGTGCAACTGAGTCATCACTGGACACGTGTAGGGCATTGGAATAGAAGATAGGGCGCATATAGGCCCAGACTGGACAAGGCCGCACTGTGATTACGTCTGTGAGCCATTCAGTCTGAAGAAGGGTCTCGACCCGAAACGTCACCCATTCCTTCTCTCCCGAGATGCTGCCTGACCTGCTGAGTTACTCCAGCATTTTGTGAATAAATCGATTTGTACCAGGATCTGGAGTTATTTTCTTATACTACTTGTGATCCATTCATGTTGGGCATCCAACGATGGGTATATTCGTTAAAAGGCTCAACCTTGAGGGGAAGCCCGTGCTATGATGAACACAGACCATAGAACAGAACAGCACAGGGACAGGGCCTTCAGATGCAATGCCTGTGCCGAACATGATCCAAGGCCAACTCTTGCCTGCCTGCACATATTGAATACCCTCCATTCCCTGCATATCACTGTGCCCTTCCAATAGTATCATAAATGCCTCTAACGTTTCTGACTCCATCACCACCCCCAGCAGCAAATTACAGCCACTCGCTGCTCTCTATGTAGAAAAACTTGTCCCACACATCTCCATTAAAGCTTTGCACTTCTCTCCTTAAAGCTCTGCCCTCTAGTAAATGACATTTCTATCCTGGGATAAAGTTTCTGACTGCCTACCCTATCTATGTCTCTCATATCTACTGACTATCCCGCGGTCTAGGCTTAAGCTCAGGGGTGACCGCGCTTTTGCGGTTGCAGCTCCTAGACTGTGGAACAGCATCCCTCTCCCCATCAGAACTGCCCCCTCCATCGACTCCTTTAAGTCCAGGCTCAAAACCTATTTCTACTCCCGAGCGTTTGAGGCCCTCTGAGGGGGCGCTGTGAACTGTTTATGTATGTGCTGTTATGTTTGTGTGCCATTGTATGTTCGTTCTTAGTACCTGAACTGATGTACAGCACTTTGGTCAACGTGGGTTGTTTTTAAATGTGCAATACAAATAAAATTGACTTGACTTGACTTGACATAATTATATTAACCTCTATCAGATCTTCCATCAGTCTCCAACGTTGCAGAGAATTCGATCCAAGTCTGTCCAACCCCTCCGTGTAGATTTGTACCCTCTAATCCAGGTTTCATTCTGGTGCACCCTTTCCAAAGTCTCCACATCCTTCCTGGACTAGAACTGCACATAATACTGCAAATGTAAATCTAGCCAAAGTAAAGACCCAAAATAATGTGAAGTGTGAGTGTAAAAGAGCTATATTCTAGACCGAGAATGGGCCAGAAGCATATGGCATGTTGACAAATCTTTTCATTCCATATAAGGCTGAAGACATTTTGTTTGAAAATGCTGTGCGGAAATTGGCCGATGAATTTGATTCAGAGTTGTTAGAAATAGCTGAAAGCTATAAGTTCGGAACAAGCAGCCAGAGTCAGAACAAGACAATTAGGAAGCATATTGTTTCATTAAAGAACATGTCATTGCATTGCAATGTAGTACCTTATTCGATCCTTGGGCATCACGGTGGCGCAGCAATAGAGTTGCTGCCTTACAGCACCAGAGACTCGGGTTCGATCCTAACTACAGGTGCTGTCTGTGCGGAGTTTGTACGTTCTCCATGGGTTTGTTTCCAGGTCCTCCAGTTTCCTCCCACACTCCAAAGGCGTACAGGTTTGTAGGTTAATTGGCTTCAGTAAAATTGTAAATTGTCCCTGGCGTGTAGGATAGTGGTAGTGTATGGCGTGATCGCTGGTCGGCACTGACTCCGTAGGACTTTACTGGCTTTACCTTGCACTAAACGTTATTCCCTTTATCATGTACGCTGTAAATGGCTCGATTGTAATCATGAATTGTCTTTCTGCTAACTGGATAGCACGCATAAAAAGCTTTTCACTGTACCTCGGTACACGTGACAATAAACTAAACTGAAACTGAAACTGAAACTGAAGGGCCTGTTACTACACTGACTCTCTAAAGTCTAAAATTTAAAGTCTAAAGATCCTGCTATAGGTGACCGATCCATCTGCAATCCACAGTCAGAGAGGCTTAGATCCAGGCTCATGGAACCAAACTGAAGCAAGCTGGCAGGAGTATTTCAGTCAGTTGCTCTCATTGTAATGGCCACCAGTCACCATAAACAATTTAGAACAACCAAACGTTCCAATTGCCACGATAAAAGTCACATTTCATCAGCCTGCGGAACAAAATGCGAAGACGAGAAACAAAATCAATTTTAACGACAAGTTGAAAGGATGGCAGAAATGAGGACCTCACAATGTAATCATTCAAAGAAGGAGAAACAAGGATTTACAATGCGTATGGCACGTGCAATAACAGCAGCAGACAGGCAGAATCCCAAAGGATGCTGGTGATTAAGAACCAGTGTTTTGCCATGTACTTTAATCCTGCAGTGGACTTAGCTAATGAGTTAAGATCGTTACACCATCAAGTTCAATAATATACTATTGAATGCAAGTACCGTTAAACTAAAATCCTTTCTGGAAAATTGTCTCGATATTAGGCCAAATGCAGTTATTAAGTACAGCCAATCATTATTGAGAACAAGAGTGTTAACAGGCCAAATATAATGGGCAAGATTGGCCGGGAAAAGTCAAGCTGGGTTGGAAGAAAAGCTTTTCACTGTACATGTGACAATCAACTGAACTGAACTAAACTGAACTGAACTGAACTGAACTGAACTGAAATAAACTAAACTAGCAGTTTAGCAGGGGTGGTGCAGCAGTAGAGTTGCTGCCTGACAGCACCAGAGTCCTGGGTTTGGTCCTGACCTTGGATGCTGGCTGTGTTAAGTTTGCACGTTCCCCCCGTGACCGTGTTGGTTTCCTCTGGGTGCACCAACATCCCAAAGACATGCGGGTTTGCAGGTTCATTTGCCTCTGTCAATAGCCCCTAGTGTGCAGGGAGTGGATGAGAAAGTGGGATGTCATCATAGGACGAAAGTGAGCGGGTGATCAATGATTGGCATGGGCTCAGTGGGCTGAAGGGCCTGTTTGCATGCTATATCTCTAAATCTAAACCTAATGTACCAAAAACAGAACAATTACAATAGACAATAGACAATAGACAATAGGTGCAGGAGGAGGCCATTCGGCCCTTCGAGCCAGCATCGCCATTCAATGTGATCATGGCTGATCATTACGTTCTTATTTGCAGCAGAATAATAGGCCAGTAAACATAATACACAAACCATATATAACAAGCAAATAAAATCAATAATTTAATAACCATAGTACGTACAAAAAAACCCAGTCATTAGAACAATTAAAGACATAGAAACTCATCGTTGTTGTTAGTGTTGTGTGGTGTTCCAGAGCCTGAAGGTCAGAGGGTCAAAGCTGTTCTTGAACCTGGTGGTCTCAGTTTTCAGATTCCCATCCCTTCCTCCTGATGGGAGGAAATAAATATGAGCTTAGCCATGTAACATGGATCTTCGATGATGCTGGCTGCCTTTTTACTGCAGTGCCCCCTTTAGATCCCTTCGATGGTGGGAAGCTCACCATGTGATGGACTGGACAATGTCCACCACTCTCTCTCATCTCCCATTTTTCCTCCCCCCTCAACTCCATCCAAGGTCCCAAACAGTCTTTTCAGGTGAGTCCGAGGTTCACCTGCACCTCCTCCAACCACATCTATTGTATCCGCTGCTCTAGATGTCAACTTCTTTACATCGGCGAGACCAAACGCAGCCTCGGCGATCGTTTCGCTCAACACCTTCGCTCAGTCCGCCTTAACCAACCTGATCTCCCCGTGGCTGAGCACTTCAACTCCCCCTCCCACTCCCAGTCTGACCTTTCTGTCATGGGCCTCCTCCAGTGCCATAGTGAGGCCCACCGGAAATTGGAGGAACAGCACCTCATATTTCGCTTGGGCAGCTTGCAGCCCAGCGGTATGAACATTGACTTCTCCAACTTTAGATAGTTCCTCTGTCCCTCTCTTCCCCTCCCCCTTCCCAGTTCTCCCTCTGTCTTCCTGTCTCCACCTATATCCTTCCTTTGTCCCGCCCCCCTGATATCCGTCTGAAGAAGGGTCTCGACCCGAAACGTCAACCATTCCTTCTCTCCTGAGATGCTGCCTGACCTGCTGAGTTACTCCAGCATTTTATGAATAAATGCCTTCGATTTGTACCAGCATCTGCAGTTATTTTCCTACACTACCTGTTGCTCCACTGCGATTTCTCCGCAAGGTCTGCTAACTTTGAAGAAGTTCTCCTCCTATTTTTCCTGGGTTTGTTCGAAATGCCGAACCAAGTCGTGATGCAACCAGTCCGTATACTCTCTGCCGTATTTTACAGAGTCACACTAAATCAGGCAGCACAGTGGCACAGCAGCTGCTGCCTTTCAGCGCCAGAGACCCGGGTTCGATCCTGACTATGAGTGCTTGTTTGTACGAGTTTATACCTTCTCCCTGTGGCCTGCGTGGGTTTTCTCTGAGATTTTCGGTTTCCTCCCGCACTCCAAGGATGTACGGGTTTGTGGGTTAATTGACTTGGTATGAATGTAGAATTGTCACCTAGCGTGTGTCGGGTGGTGTTAACGTGCGGGGATCGCTGGTCATTGCGGACTCGATGGGCCTAAGGGCCTGTTTCTGTGCTGTATCTCCAAACTAAAATCAGCATGTGGACGAATATCTGTGATCCATTTGCAACGGTCACTTGTGCGGTTAGCAGAATAGGCAATATTTCTAAAAATTGTATCTGGCCCATGCTTATGCACAGGTGAATGTTGACATTGATAAGAGTATCTGACTATCTATAAGCATTAAGAGCACTACCCATACACTAGCTGGCCCTCTGAAGTCAAATCTTCACCCAAGATTTGAACCTTGATGGATCAAATCTTTAGTTCACGGGCTTAGTGGCAGAAGGCTTCTGATTTCAGTGCAAGTGTTCAGGAGATTTCATTGGTACTGTGTGAAATTAGGTAAATGTGCTTTCTTGCAAAGCCATGTAATGCAGCTTACTTTGTTCATAGGTTCTAGGAACAGAATAAGACCTTTCAACCCATCAAGTCTACACCGCCATTCAATCATGGCTGTTCTATCTTCCCCTCTCAACCCCATTCTCCTGCATTCTCCACATGACCTCTGGCACCCATACTAATCAAGGTTACCTACTTTGAAGGTGATTTCAGCAGCCAATAACCATTGAGGAAGAACTAGAGCGGTTGACCTACGCATCTGAGCCTGAGGATGTGTTGGGAACAAGGATGTCCAGGGGGATTGTGTCAAATGTACAATCATTAGATCCTGCAGTTGTAGACAAATCATTGCTTCACTTGTTGAAGAAAGGGGCGATTGGAAGTGGAAGTTTGGGCGGCATGGTGATGTAGCGGTAGACCTACTGCCTTACAGCGCCAGAGGCCCGGGTTCGATCCTGACTACGGGTGCTTGCCTGCACAGCATCGAACCCAGGTCTCTGGCTCTACCGTGACCTGCAAAGGTTTTTTCCGAGATCTTCGGTTTCCTCCCACACTCCAAAGACGTGCAGGTTTGTAGGTTAATTGGCTTGGTGTAAATGGAAAAAATTGTCCCTGCTGTGTGTGGAAGGCAGGGATAGTGTGCGGGGATCGATGGCCGGTGCGGACTCGATGGGCCGAAAGACCTGGTTCCGCGCTGTATCCCTAAACAAAACTATACTAAACTAAACTAGGAAATGCAAAGTGATGAACGATGAATGCAAGAAGCTATAAGCGAGTGAAGTCCTCATTCACTACAGAGTCACGTGCAAATGCAGCTCGGCATGTGATATCAGAATCAGAATCAGAATCAGAATCAGAATAGCCTTTATTGTCATCCAAAAAACCAAGTCTTTTGGACAAAATTCCATTACCCACAGTCCAACAATGAGAGCAATAAAAATAAGCAATAACACACACAATCACAAACCAACACAAAACAACAAAAACGAAACATCCATCACAGTGAGTCTCCCCCAGTCACCTCCTCACTGTGATGGAAGGCCAGAATGTCTTTTCTCTTCCCTGCCATCTTCTCCCGCGGTCAGGCTGTTGAAGTTGCCACGTCGGGGCAGTCGGGGCTCCCGACATTGAAGCCCCCGCCGGGCGGAGAAAATCCCGCGGCCTATTTCAGGCCGTGCCGGACGGTGAAAGGTCCGCGGCGGGCCGACCCAAGCCCTGCTATTCGGGACGGGCGAAGACGCTGCCGCTGCCGGAGCTCCCAATGTCGGCCCCCACCCAGGGGGCTGCGAGCTTACGATATCCATGCGGGCCGCGGCCGAAGCCTCCGGAGCCTCCGAAGGCGAGTCGCAGCCGCACTCGCAGCGCCACCACAGCCTCCGATGACAGCCAGCTCCGCAGATGCTGAGTCTGATCCGCGGGCTCTGCAAACCAGAGCCCAGGTGGTCCCAGCTGGAGCCCGTCAACTCCAGGTGTTTGGCCGATGGTAGGCGGCAGTGGGAACGGAGACACCACCCAGAAACAAAGGTCGGGTGTCCATTCGGAAGAGACAATTTTACAGTTCCCCTCCCCCCACACACATAGTACACAACCACAAAAAACACTACATCATATCTAAACACTACAATTAAGATAAAAAGAAAACAAAACACAAAAGACAAACGGACTGCAGGCGAGCCGCAGCTGCAGCACAGCGTCGCCACTTCCTGCTTTGTCAAGTCATTGTGGGAATGCAGCAATAGGGCACATGATGGATGATGGGAAGCAAATGCATCACTTCCATTTCTCACACTCTCACAAAGGACAAACGCAGTTGTACACAAATCATGAAGGAAGCAATTGGACTATTGTTTGGAATCAAGAGTTTAGTTTTTAATTAGTTTAGTTTGGAGATACAGCGTGGAAACAGGCCCTTCAGCCCACCGTCCTCACCGACCAGCGATCCCCACACGTTAACATTATGCTACACACACTGGGCACAATTTACAGTTTTACCAAGCCAATTAACTTACAAACCTGGAGTGTTGGAGGAAACCAAAGATCCTGGAGAAACCCAACGCAGGTCATGAGGAGAACGTACAGACTCCGTAATGACAGCACCTGTAGTAGGGATCGGACAGGGGTCCCTGGTGCTGTAAGACAGCAACTCTACCGCTGCACCACTGTGCTGCCCTAGTTAGGCCCCTGAGTTCGGAGTGTTTAATTGTTGTATGTACCAACAATGAAACTATGACTCACTTGCTACAGTACAACAGGCCTGTAAATGCAATGCACTTAGATAATATATAATAAACAAAAAAATATATTTACCACAATACAAGTGCAAAAGAAATCCCAAAGTCATTAGTGCAACTAAAAAGAGTCTCTAGAAGTTCATCACAAAATGCAGGAGTAACTCAGCGGGTCAGGCCGCATCTCAGGAGAGAAGGAATGGGTGACGTTTCGAGGTCGAGACCCTTCTTCAGTCCGAAGAAGGGTCTCAACCCAAAACGTCACCCATTCCTTCTCTCCTGAGATGCTGCCTGACCCGCTGAGTTACTCCAGCATTTTGTGATACCTTCGATTTGTACCAGCATCTGCAGTTATCTTCCTACACTCTAGAAGTTCATAGTTGAAGTTAGTGCGGTGTACTCAATTGCGTAATGCTTGCTGGTGGACATGGTTTTCAGACTCCTGTACCTTCTTCCTGATGGTAGGAGTGAAATGAGAGTGTGGCCAGGATGGAGTGAGTCTTTGATGATGTTGAGTGCCTTTTGGAGGCAGCTTTGATGATGATGGTCAGTACCCTTGACACCCTTACTCACTCTCTGTAATCTCTTTCATTCCTGGGCATTAGAGCTGCTGAGCAAGGCTGTGGTGCAACCGGTCAATATTCACTCTGCTGTACACCTGGAGAAGTTCAAGAGAGTATTCATCGACATAACGAATCTCCTCAAACCTCCGAGGAAGTAGAACTACTATCTACCTCATTGGTGCCCCACGGACTATCTTTGATCGGACTATCTTTGATCAGACTTTACTGGCTTCACCTTGCACTAAACGGAGCGGCGGTAGAGTTGCTGCCTTACAGCGAAGGCAGCACCGGAGACCCGGGTTCGATCCTGACTACGGATGCTGTCTGTACTCAGTTTGTACGTTCTCCCCGTAACCTGCGTAGGTTTCCTCTGAGATCTTCGGTTTCCTCCCACACTCCAAAGACGTACAGGTTTGTAGGTTAATTGGCTTGGTAAATGTAAAAATTGTCCCTAGTGGATATAGGATAGTGTTAGTGTGCGGGGATCACTGGTCGGTGCGGACCCGGTGGGCCGAAAGGCCTGTTTCCGCGCTGTATCTTTAAACTAAACTAAACTAAACTCAACGTTATTCCCTTTATCATGCATCTGTACACAGTAAATGTCTCGATTGTAATCGTGTATTGTCTGACTGGCTAGCACGCAGCAAAAGCTTTTCCCTGTACCTCGGTACACATGACAATAAACTAAACTGAACTAAACTGAGAACCGTTGAAAGCTTATTGTTTTTCATGAGGCAGATGCTCCATGCGAGTCGCAGAGTGTAGGTCACTAAGAGTGATACACAGTAGATCCTAAGGTAGCAATACTTACAATGGCTGCATTAAGGATGCACAATGGGTCAGACCTATTGTAGTACAGCAGTACAGCAAAAATAGCCAAGTTCCAGGAGGGCGTGCAGCGTAGGTTCACTAGATTAATTCCCGGAATGGCGGGACTGTCGTATGTTGAAAGGCTGGAGCGATTGGGCTTGTATACACTGGAATTTAGAAGGATGAGGGGGGATCTTATTGAAACATATAAGATAATTAGGGGATTGGACACATTAGAGGCAGATAACATGTTCCCAATGTTGGGGGAGTCCAGAACAAGGGGCCACAGTTTGAGAATAAGGGGTAGGCCATTTAGAACGGAGATGAGGAAGAACTTTTTCAGTCAGAGGGTGGTGAAGGTGTGGAATTCTCTGCCTCAGAAGGCAGTGGAGGCCAGTTCGTTGGATGCTTTCAAGAGAGAGCTGGATAGAGCTCTTAAGGATAGCGGAGTGAGGGGGTATGGGGAGAAGGCAGGAACGGGGTACTGATTGATAGTGATCAGCCATGATCGCATTGAATGGCGGTGCTGGCTCGAAGGGCTGAATGGCCTACTCCTGCACCTATTGTCTATTGTCTATTGTCTATTGTCAAACATCACTGCTGTCACATCTGTTGCATCTACTGCTTGAAACCTCCAACGTTGGATACACAATCTGTGATATCGACTGCAAACTGAGACACAAATTAGAAAGTCTGAAGAAGGGCCTCGACCCGAAACGTCACCCATTCCTTCTCTCCGGAGATGCTGCCTGACCTGCTGAGTTACTCCAGCACTTTGTGTCTACAAGTATTAGAAAGAGCCGGTGTGGGAAATGCTCGATGAAAAGGAATGGAAATTATGGACAGAATTCCGTCAACGTCAACAGATGAGGAATTTAAACCATTACACAATCTTGTCAACAAGTTACAATTCCTTGGAAAATCTGAGCAAGTCTGACAGAGAAACAGAACCTATTTTGAGGTCAAATTCTGAATTAGAATGAAAGTTAATTTGACACCAAAACCTGAATAAGGATCAAGAAGATTTTGAAAAGTAGTGACTTGACCAAATGTGTAGCTGTGGTTCATTAAACTCCCCGTGGCTGTGTGGGTTTTCTCCAGGTGCTCCAGTTTCCTCCCACGCTCTGAAGGCAGGCAGCTTTCTTATTGTAATCGGTAGTGAGGAAGGCAGACGCAATGCCAGCATTTATTTCAAGAGGACAAGAATACAAAAACAGGGATGTAATGCTGAGGCAATATAAAGTGCTGGTAAGGCCACATTTGGAGCATTGTGAGCAATTTTGGACACCATATCTGAAGAAGGATGTGCTGGCTCTGGAGAGGGTCCAGAGGAGGTTTACAAGAATGATCACAGGAATGAGTGGGATAGCATATGATGACCACATGGGCCTGTACTCGCTGGAGATTGGGAGGATGAGGGAGGACCTTATTGAAACTTACCGAATAGTGAAAGGCTTGGATGGAGTGAATGTGGAGGGGATGTTTCCCTGAGTGGGAGAGTCTAGGACTAGATTTTTTAGATTTAGATTTAGAGATACAGCGCAGAAACAGGCCCTTAGGCCCACTGGGTCCGCGCCGCCCAGCGATCCCCGCACACTAACACTATCCTACACACACTAGGGACAATTTTTACATTTGCCCAGCCAATTAACCTACAAACCTGTACGTCTTTGGAGTGTGGGAGGAAACCGAAGATCTCGGAGAAAACCCACACAGGTCACGGGGAGAACGTACAAACTCCATACAGACGGCGCACATAGTCAGGATCAAACCTGAGTCTCCGTCGCTGCATTCGCTGTAAGGCAGCAACTCTACCGCTGCGCCACCGTGCCGTTAGAGGTCATAGCCGCAAAATTAAAGGACGTTCATTTAGGAAGGAGATGAGGAAGTTATTGAGTCAGTCGGTGGTGAATCTGTGGGATTTATTGCCACAAAAGGCTGTGAAGGCCAAGTCAATGGATATATTTAAGGCAGCGATAGACAGATTCCTGATTAGCACGGGTGTCAGGGGTTATGGGGAGAAGGCAGGAGAATGGGGTTGAGAGGAAAAGATAGATCAGCCATGATTGAATGGTGGAATAGACTTGATGGGCTGAATGGCCTAATGCTGCTCCTAACACTTATGAACTTATCAATGTGTATTTTAAATGCAAGTATTTTACTCCTACTAATGTTATTAACCATGAAACTTATTGTTTTGTCTGTGTAGATCCTGTCCCGGGTACATTACAAGTATATAGTATGCTTCCCTTCATTTGTAGAGGCACTGACCACGAGAGTCAGGACATCCTCAGGCAGCTTTATAGGTCTTTGTTTAGGTCACATTTGGGTAATTTCCTGCAGTTCGGGCACCCCATTACTGGAAGAGTGTGGAGGCTTTAGAAAGGGTGCAGAGAAGGTTTACCAGAATTAATTTACTGGCATAGAGGGTGTTAGCTATCAGGAGAGAATGGACGGACTTGGATTGTTTTCCTGAAGAGAAAGGGTATTAGTTGCACACTGAGGCTAAGAACTCATTGCTGGAGGTCGAAGGGAGACCCCACAGAAGTTTGTAAAATGATCAGAGGCTAGATCATTTAGTCAGTCAGAAACTGCTCTCCCAGGCTGGAAATGTTCAACACTAGTGGGCATAGCTGGACGGTGAGGGTCAAGAGCCAGGAGTGGTTTATTGTCGTGTGTCCCAGATTGAACAAGGAAATTCTTACTTGCTGCAGCACAACAGAATATGTAAACATAGCACACTGTAAATAATAATAATAATAATAATAATAATAATAATAATAATAATAATAATAATAATAATAATAATAATAATAATAATACTAATAATAATAATAATAATAATAATAATAATAATAATAATAATAATAATAATAATAATAATAATAATAATAATAATAATAATAATAATAATACTAATAATACTAATAATAATAATAATAATAATAATAATAATAATAATAATAATAATAATAATAATAATAATAATAATAATAATAACTAAACCAAGTGGACCCGTTGGGCTCAAACCTCTCCTGTATTGGTGCAGCACCCTCTCCTCCCCCACTCCCCCCTCCCTCCCTCCTTCCCTCCCCACTCCCCCCATACCCCCCTCCCTCCCCCTCCCCTCCCCCCTACATCCTCCCCCACCCTCCCCTTCCCTCATTCCCTCCCCACTCCCCCTCCTCCCTCCATCCCCTCTCCCTCCCCATTCCCCTCCCCACTCCATCCCCCTCAACCCCCCCTTATCCTCCCTCCTCCCCCTCTCTCGCTCCCCCCTCCCTGCCCTCTCCCTCCCTCCCCCTCCCCCCTCCCCTCCCTCCCTCCCCTAATCCCCTCCATCCCCCCTCCCCCTCCCCCCATACCCCCCTCCCTCCCCCTCCCCCTTTTGAATAGGCTCTGGCCATGCACATATTAAAGCATCAATAGGTGTTATTCCAGTTCAGAGAATTTTGCAACATGTCCCTTACTCAGCAGCTGATTCCCACTGTGGGAGGACTGCAGGAATTTGACCCCATCAGACTGAAGCATGAACATGTGACTGATGAGGCGCTGCCTGCGTTTGGTACGGACAGTGAAACCAGCGGGCATCTGTGTAGCAAATGCACGGCAATGTTTTTATATGCGATGGCTCAGTGGCGATCAGCACAGGTTGAGTCTGACGGTTTGTCCCACCAACTAACGTGAACTTCAACCAACCTGTGAAAAGTGGGAGCCGTGAAGTTTTGTATCAATACAGCAGCCACATCAAACCCACTATGTCGGAAGCAAGCTGAATTACTTGTGTTGGGGCCGCACGGTGGTGCAGCGGTAGAGTTGCTGCCTTACAGCGCCAGAGATCCGGGTTTGATCCTGACTACGGGTGCTTGTCTGTACGGAGTTTGTATGTGACCTTGTGGGTTTTCTCTGGGTGCTCCGGTTTCCTCCCACACTCCAAAGATGTACAGGTTTGCAAGTTACTTGGCTTGGTATAAATCGTACAAATTGGTATAAATTGTCCCTAGTGAGTGTAGGATTGTGTTAACGTGCAGGGATCGTTGGTCGGTGTGGACGCGGTGGGCCGAAGGGCCTGTTTCCGTGCTGTACCTCTAAACTAAAAGCTAAACTTAAATGATTGAAGTGCGGTGCTGCCCTGTGGCTTAGAGATAAACCCACTGCTCTGGACGACTGGATCAGTTGAGGTTTATTCCACAGACCTGGTGGGATGAACTGAAGCCATCTGAATAGAGATTGACAGATCTTTAAAAGGTTACGGCACAATTATCAAATATTGCCCGCATTGGAGACCCTCGGCCTATCTTTGATCTGGCTTCACTGGATTTTTATTTTGCATTAATAATAATAATAATAATAATATATTCCTTCATTCGTCCCACACCGGGGAAATGTAGTGTAACAGCAGCAAAGTGGATAGCAAGAGAGCAAGAGATCATTCATTATAAATAGAAGATACATAAATTGTCATCGGTTTTCTGTGTGTTCTTAGCTGTTATTGTTGACTGGTCTGCTGGGAGCAGTGCTGGTTGTGCAGTCTCACAGCAGCGGGAAGGAAGGACCTCCTATATCTCTCCTTCACGCACTTGGGGTGAAGGAGTCTGTCACTGAAGGAGCTACTCAGTGCAGTGACAGTGTCCTGCATGGGGTGGGAGTCGTTGTCCAGCAGCGATGTTAGCTTTGCCATCATCCTTGCTATTGAGGGCGTGCAGCGTAGGTTTACTAGGTTAATTCCCGGAATGGCGGGACTGTCATATGTTGAAAGACTGGAGCGACTAGGCTTGTTTACGCTGGAATTTAGAAAGATGAGAGGAGATCTTATCGAAACGTATAAGATTATTAAGGGGTTGGACACGTTAGAGGCAGGAAACATGTTCCCAATGTTGGGGGAGTCCAGAACAAGGGGCCACAGTTTAAGAATAAGGGGTAGGCCATTTAGAACTGACATACGGAAAAACCTTTTCAGTCAGAGAGTTGTGAATCTGTGGAATTCTCTGCCTCAGAAGGCAGTGGAGGCCAATTCTCTGAATGCATTCAAGAGAGAGTTAGATAGAGCTCTTAAGGATAGCGGAGTCAGGGGGTATGGGGAGAAGGCAGGAACGTGGTACTGATTGAGAATGATCAGCCATGATCACATTGAATGGCGGTGCTGGCTCGAAGGGCCGAATGGCCTCCTCCTGCACCTATTGTCTATTGTCTATTATCTATTGTCTATCCTCCTCTCTCCCACCACCTGCACTGAGTCGAGGGGGCAACCCAGGACAGAGCTGGCCTTCCTGACCAGCTTGTCGAGTCTCTTCCCTTCCACCGCTGAGATGCTGCTGCATTAAATATGATTCACCTTATTCCCTTTATCATGTATCTGTACACTGCAGATGGCTCGATTGTAATCATGTATTGACCGGGTAGCGTGGAACAAAATCTATTCACTGTACATCAGTATACGTGACAATAGCTAAACTAAAGTAAAGGCAAGTGGATGATACAGATCGGGCACACGCTAATTAAAGAGGTGGGCACACTTCTCGGCCGTCCTTCCACTAATAAACCTGGCAGCTTTTCATGTAACGGGGACGGATTCATTTTAAATGCCTTACTTGAAGCGTGACTGAATGTGATGATTGTAAAGATAAAAGCTCCTTAGGGCAAGCCACTGTGACAGTTGCTGTGCGGGAATAGTGGCTGTCGACAACGCAATCTCAGTGAAGGGCTGAAACCTTCATCATTCACGTTATTGGTACGATCCATCCAAGGGGCTAGACCGGGAGGTCAGGTTGGAAAGGTGGAGGGTGCTGCCTCACCTCAATGGACTTGACACCGTATTCACCAGGTCAGTAACGACAGCAAGGCAACTTTAATTCACCCACCCCTTCCAAGACATGTTTCATTAGGTCATAAGGTCATAGGTGATAGCAGCAGAATTAGGCCATTCAGCCCATCAAGTCAACTCCGCCATTCATACATGGCTGATCGATCTCTCCTGCCTTCTCCCCATAACCTCTGACACCCTTACGAATCAAGAATCCATCTATCTCTGCCTTAAAAATAGACAATATACAATAGACAATAGGTGCAGGAGTAGGCCATTCAGCCCTTCTAGCCAGCACCGCCATTCAATGTGATCATGGCTGATCATTCTCAATCAGTACCCCGTTCCTGCCTTCTCCCCATACCCCCTGACTCCGTTATCCTTAAGAGCTCTATCTAGCTCTCTCTAGAATTCATTCAGAGACTTGGCCTCCACTGCCTTCTGAGACAGTGAATTCCAAAGATTTACAACTCTCTGACTGAAAAAGTTTTTCCTCATCTCCGTTCTAAATGACCTACCCCTTATTCTTAAACTGTGGCCCCTGGTTCTGGACTCCCCCAACATTGGGAACATGTTTCCTGCCTCTAACGTGTCCAACCCCTTAATAATCTTATACATTTCGATAAGATCCCCTATACGTTTCGATAAGATCCATTGACTTGGCCTCCACAACCTTCTGTGGCCAACCTGCCCTTGGGCTCCAGTCTGAAAAACACCCCTCCACTATCACCCTCTGCTTCTTTTCACAATGATATTTTTCTAACTAGTCGGCTAGCTCTTCCTGGATCCCATGAGATCTAACCTTCCAGAGCAGCCTACCATGTGGAATCTTATCATACACCTTAACTGAAATCCCTGTAGTCTGAAAAAGGGTCTCGACCTGAAACATCACCCATTCCTTCTCTCCAGAGTCCGTTGAGTCCCATTGAGTCACTCCAGCATTTTGTGTCTATCTTCGGTTTAAACCGGCATCTACAGTTCCTTCATAGACAATAGATCTACCCTATTTCTGCTCTCATCAAGCTTTTTTGGTTACTTCTTCAAAATACTCAATCAGATTGGTGAGTAGGGTTGCCAACTGTCCCGTATTAGCCGGGACATCCCGTATTTTGGGCTAAATTGGTTTGTCCCACACGGGACCGCCCTTATCCCGTATTAGGCCAGGGGGGCGCTGTAGGCCCCGACGCTGTAGGCCCAACACTGTAGGCCGCGATGCTGCAGGCCTGAACGCTGTAGGGCCCGACACTCCAGGTTTCCGACATTTTATCTCCGGGCAGTCTAGGTCCGGAGGCCCCGGCACCACCTAACGGAAGTTGCGTAGCAACCGGCCTCCCGCCCGGGTGGCCACCATTGGTGGAGTGGGAGCATGGGCTGGGAGATCATGTGGGGCGCGAGGCGGTGACGTCACCTTGTCCAGTATTCAGGAGTGAGATCATTGGCACCCCTATTGGTGAGGCATGGTATCCCATGCACAAAACCATGCTGACTATCTCTAATCAACCCCGATCTATCCAAATGCATGCTTATCTTATCCCATAGATCTCCTGAGAATGTGCCTGTCCAAAAGCCTCCTCAACACCACGATTGTATCTGTCTTCACCATGAGCACAGGCAGCACATTCCACGCACTCACCAGCCTGTGTGTCACAATCCTGCCCGGCACTTCCCCTTTAAACTTTGCCCCTCTCATCTTTAAGCTAAGCTCTCTAGTCTTTGACATTCCATTTGACATTTTAAAATATAATTTACTCAATTTTCTGAAAACTGAGTGGAGGGCTTTGCAAAGGCCTTACTTAATCCAGTGGAGGGCTGTTTCTGATCTGTATTGTATTAAAGTTGTTTGTATTTTTTATCTTGTTTCTCAGTGAGTTCTGTAAGTTAGTATTTAATCATCTCATAGAGTCATGGAGCACAGAAACAGGCCCTTCAGCCCAACGTCCATGCTAACCAGATGCCCCATCTGCACTTTTCACACTTGACTACGTTTGTCCTATGTCTCTCAAAATCTTAGATAGACACAAAGTGCTGGAGTAATTCAGCGGGTCAGACAGCATTAGTGAGACCACACCTGGAGTACTGTGTGCAGTTTTGGTCTCCAAATTTGAGGAAGGATATTCTTGCTATTGAGGGCGTGCAGCGTAGGTTTACTAGGTTAATTCCCGGAATGGCGGGACTGTCTTATGTTGAAAGACTGGAGCGGCTAGGCTTGTATACACTGGAATTTAGAAGGATGAGAGGGTGAATGAATGATATTGAGCAGCTGCACTCTACCTATTTATATTAGGACACAATAAGAACCCTTTCAACCCATTAACTCCATGCTGGCTCTCAACTGACTAATACCTCCAGCTCTAACATTTCCATCTCCTGCCATTCAACTGTAGTTTCGTTTAGTTTAGTTAGAGATTTAGTTTAGTTTGGAGATACAGCGCAGACAAAGGCCCTTCGGCCCACCGAGCCAGTGCTGACCAACACTACCCGCACACTAGCACTATCCCACACACACCAGGGACAATTTACAATTTTACAGAAGCCAATTAACCTACAAACCTGTACGTCTTTGGAGTGTGGGAGGAAACCGAAGATCTCGGAGAAAACCCACGCAGGTTACGGGGAGAACGGACAAACTCAACACAGATAAGCACCCGCAGTCAGGATCGAACCCGGGTCTCTGGCGCTGTAAAACAGCAACTCTACCGCTGTGCCAAGGGTGAATTAAGGGCGATGTACTGAATGGGTGGTTTATGGTGGATAATTAATTTACCAGCACCTATTGTGGATATGGGAGGAGACTGCAACACCTGAGGAAACCCATGTATACATACGGACAACAAGCAGACTCCACGGAGACATAACTGATGTTAGGATCAAGTCCAGGTCTCTGGTGATGTGAGGTAGCAGTTCTGACTGCTGTAGAGCAAGACAAAAGAGTTAGTTATCAACTCAGGAAGCATGCGGGTGTCAATGGTGGCAAAGTGGAAATGGTTGAATTCTTCAACTTCCTAGACTTAAATCTTACCTGGGTCTCGACCCGAAACGCCACCCATTCCTTCTCTCCCGAGATGCTATCTGACCCGCTGAGTTACTCCAGCATTTTGTGAATAAATATTACCAACGATCTGTCGTGGACCAACCACATTAAAGTGGGAGCCAAGAAGGCACACCAATGCCTCTACCTCCTCGGGAGACTGAAGAAATTCGCCATGACTTTCACAAACTCCCACTAATTCACCCGAGAAGACATACTGTCGGGTTGCATCACAGCTTGGTTGGGGAAGAGGAGCGCAAGATATTGCCGAGAGTTGTGGATGTAGCCCAGTCCATCGCACAGACCAGGTACCCCAGCATTGATGTCTACATGTCACGCTGCCTCAGAAAAGCAGCCAGCACAATTAAAACCTTGTTCCATCCCAGTCATTCCATCTTCTCCCCCCGCACATCAAGCAAAAGACACAGAAGCTTGAAAGCGTGCACCGACAGACTCAGGTAACACTTCTTCTCCTACATTATCAGGCTTCTGAATGGTCCTTCCGTTAGACAGGGTACTGTCCGATTCTCCCCTACTCCATTGCGGACATTGGACTTTGTCTCTGGAGCTGATGCGCTACAATGCTGAGAACTATATTCTGCTCTCTGTATCTTCCCCTTTGCTCTACATATTCGTTCAAAGTCTTTTGGGACCAGAAGCCAATCAACCTACAAAGCCGCACACAACGTTTGGAAAGTAGGAGGAAACCAGAGCACCCGGAGAAAACCCATGTGGTCATGGGGAGAACGTCCAAACTCTGTACAGACAGCACCCGTGGTCAGGATTGAACCCGGATCTCAGGCGCTGTGAGGCAGCAACTCTACTGCCGCGCCACTGGGCTGTCCATTTCTTTCGCATTTGCCTAGAGCAATGTGAGGGCAGCACGGTGGCGCAGCGGTAGAGTTGCTGCCTTACAGCAAATGCAGCGTCGGAGACCTGAGTTCGATCCTGACTAGAATAGAATAGTTCCTTTATTGTCATTGTAACATGAGCCATGTACAACGAAATTGTAAAATGTCAGCCAGTCAGTGCACCATTCAAACATTTCTAAAAGCTAACGATACATACAAGGTAAAATATTTTAAAACAGATAAACAACTAAAATAAATATCATGAAAATAGCACGCATAAACACCCAACCCTACATCCTTCTGTCGATTTCACAGTCTCTTATTATGTATCGCCCCTGCGTTCCTTGGCGGCTACATTTAGTGCCTTTATAGCAGTGGGGTAAAAACTATTTTTAAATCTGTTTGTCCTTGTCCTTGTAGATCTGTACCGTCTGCCTGACGGTAACAGTTCAAACAGGGAGTGTCCGGGGTGGGAAATGTCCTTTATAATACTCTGGGATTTTTTGATTTTTTGACTACGGGTGCTGTCTGTAGGGAGTTTGTACATCCTCCCCGTGACCTGCGTGGGTTTTCTCTGAGATCTTCGCTTTCCTCCCACACTCCAAAGACGTACAAGTATTGTAGGTAAATTGGCTCGGTAAATGTAAAAATTGTCCCTAGTGTGTGTTGGGTAATGTTAGTGTGCGGGGATCGCTGGTCGGCGTGGACTGGGTGGGCTGAAGGGCCTGTTTCCGCGCTGTATCTCTAAACTAACCCATCTGCTAGCTAGAAGCGTGAAGTAGATCAGCTGTAACAACACTGCAGTCATGTGAACAAGTGTGAAACAATGTAGAAGACATTGCAGGAATCAATGTTTGGAATTGTTCGACAGGTGCTTAGTAGGGCAGGCTTAAAGCATGATGTTTCCACCACGCCATTGCTCCGGAAGAAAGAACGGCTCTTCTCAGATCTACACTTCCATTCTACTTCTTGCCAGACGCAAACAATTTGCATCAAAGTCTACACCAATAAATATACGTGCCTTTTCGCAAATATGTTCGCAGCCACTCAAGCACTGAAGTAAGTGTTCGATTTGACCTAATAATATTTCAGTGCCGCACTGATGACAAGTGCAGAGATATGATTAAGGAACACGTCTGAAAACAGGAGGCTGCTGTCAAAACAAATGAATACATTGCAGCAAATTGGTTTGAATTCAGTTAGATCCGGCCACTTTAGTTTGAATTATAACAGGACTATCTTGGTTTAAACATTGCAAAGCAGCGCTTCTAATACAATGAAGCAATGCATTGTCACAGGCATTTCAAGGCTGCTGAGTAACTTTATAGAATAAATCATTCTTATTATCGGTGTTTATGGATGTCGGTATTGATCCTGTAATCAGTTCATGAGACACACACACACACACACACACACACACACACACAGAATGCATTCAATTGATGAGCAAACTCTGGCCTTGGTTTTCAATGAGTGTTAAATACATATACTTACGTGTCATGTTCTGTGTCAAGTAAGATGATAATTCCACGTGTGACACAAGCAAATACATTAGCTGTTGTTCATTTAGTTTTGTTTAGTTCAGACTGATCTTTCATTCTCACACATAATGAACTCAGAGCTGAAAGTGTAGGAAAAAAACTGCAGTTGCTGGATAAAATCAAAGGTAGACACAAAATGCTGGAGTAACTCAGCGGGCCATGCAGTGCCTCGGGAGAGAAGGAATGGGTGACGTTTTGGGTCGAGACCCTTCTTCAGACTGATGTCGCCCCCTCCCCTGACATCAGTCTGACCCAAAACGTCACCCGTTCCTTCTCTCCCGAGACGCTGCCTGACCCGCTGAGTTACTCCAACATTTTGTGTCCACCTCAGAGCTGAAAGTTATTGCTCATGCACATTTTAAGATTTAGTTTAGTTTCGTTAGTTCATAGATAGCGAACGGGAACAGGCCCTTCAGCTGACCCAGTCCTCGCCGGCCAGCGATCCTTGTACACTAACACTATCCCACACACACCAGGGACAATATACAACCAAAGCCAATTAACCTACAAACCTGCACGTCTTTGGACTGTGGGAGAATACTGGAGCACCCAAAGAAAACCCACGAAGATCACGGGGAGAACGCACAAACTCCGTACAGACAGCACCCGGAGTCAGGATTGAACCTGGGTCTCTGGCACTGTAAGGCAGTAGCACTACCACTACAGGTCACCGTGCCGCACTGTAGTTTGCAACAGTTAACACACTTGTCTCTATATGATCAGACTGGTAGAACTGCTGTCTCACAGCCCAAGTAACGCAACTTCAATCCTGACCTCGGGTGCTGTCCATGAGGAGTTTGCATGTTCTCCCTGTAACCGCATGCGTTTCTTCCGGGCGCTCCGGCTTCCTCCCAAACACGTGCGGGTTTGAACGTTAATTGGCCATAATTACAATTACGACTTTCAAAAGAAATTTGGACTGACGTATGGATAGGAAGGGTTTCAATGGGCCAATGCGGGCCATGTACAGGCAACATTGGCTGAAGGGTCTGTTCCATGTTGTTCAGCTCTGTGGTTCGTGATTGTTGGAGAGGTTTGATTTTTATTCATGGAAACAATATTCAAAATATCAAGGAAGAAGTGGAAATTGCAGAAACACAGAATGCTGCAACAAAAGAAGGTAAGAGGAATAATTTACTGAAGGACATTGTCTGTGAGCGTTCTGCTTACTCATCTGGGAGTCCTGCAGGAAGCCAGTGATGTTGTTTCAACTGAGCTAGTGCAGAAATAATACATTATTTCAATCCATGGCCATTTGAAATAGCAGAGACTTATAAGTTTAGCTTGATGGAACAGAGGTGAGGAAAAAGCCATTGACGATGGTCGTGTTAGACTATTCATCAAGGCATTGCAACTTCAGTGAATTCTTAAACTGTCCAACAAGGGATAGATTCATGAGCAGCCTGAAGGACAAATGGATTTCGATCCAAGTCATTAAACATGCCGAGTCTCATATTTTTGACTTGGTTTGCAAAAACTGCAAATTCAATAGAAATGGCATAAAAAAAAGAAAACATATTTTTCTCTCAGCGCCAAGCACAAACAACAGAGCAGCTTGCAGTTACTTAAGCCTTCATTTTGCAAATATTTTGCGTGAAGAGTGTTTGAAACTGGTTGGAATTGTTGCTGTTGATGGGCTGGCTGTTCTAATGAAGTCAGTGGAGCTCAATATTGGCTCCAAAAACTGCAGAGGCTGAACATCTGAAATAAGCACAGACAATTTTGGAAAACCTCAACATTTAGAAAGAAAAATAGTAAAAATTATGGGGTTCTTTAGCAGAACTACATCAGTATACACTGGAATTTAGAAGGATGAGGGGGGATCTTATTGAAACATATAAGATAATTAGGGGATTGGACACATTAGAGGCAGGAAACATGTTCCCAATGTTGGGGGAGTCCAGAACAAGGGGCCACAGTTTAAGAATAAGGGGTAGGCCATTTAGAACGGAGATGAGGAAGAACTTTTTCAGTCAGAGAGTGGTGAAGGTGTGGAATTCTCTGCCTCAGAAGGCAGTGGAGGCCAGTTCGTTGGATGCTTTCAAGAGAGAGCTGGATAGAGCTCTTAAGGATAGCGGATTGAGGGGGTATGGGGAGAAGGCAGGAACGGGGTACTGATTAAGAGTGATCAGCCATGATCGCATTGAATGGCGGTGCTGGCTCGAAGGGCTGAATAGCCTACTCCTGCACCTATTGTCTATTGTCTATTGTCTATTGTCTAGAACTTTGGGGCGGCTCGGTGGAGCTGCTGCCTTACAGTGCTTACAGCACCGGAGACCCGGGTTCGATCCCAACGGGCGCCGTCTGGACGGAGTTTGTACGTTCTCCCCATGACCACGTGGGATTTTTTAGAGATCTTCGGTTTCCTCTCACACTTCAAAGACGTACGTGTTTGTAGGTTAATTGGCTTGGTATAAATGTAAAAATTGTCCCTAGTGTGTGTACATGATGTTAATGTGCGGGGATCGCTGGTTGGTAACAGGCCCTTCGGTCCAACTCGCCCACACCGGCCAACAATGTCCCAGCTACACTAGTCCCACTTGCTTGCGCATGGTCCATATCCCTCCAAACCTGTCCTATCCATGTACCTGTCTAACTATTTCTTAAATGATGTGGTGGTCCCAGTATCAACTACCTCCTCTGGCAGCTTGTTCCATACACCCACCACCCTTTGTGTGAAAAAGTTACCCCTCGTATTCCTATTAAATCTTTTCTCCTTCACCTTGAACCTATGTCCTCTGGTCCTCGATTCCCCTGCGCTGGGCAAGAGACAACTCTGGGCAAGAGATCTATTCCTCTCATGATTTTGTATACCTCTATAAGATCTCCCCTCATCCTCCTGTGCTCCATGGAATAGAGACCCAGCCTACTCAACCTCTCCCTGTAGCTCACACCCTCTAGTCCTGGCAACAACCTTGTCAATCTTTTCTGAACCCTGTCAAGCTTGACAATATCTTTCCTATAACATGGTGCCCAGAACTGAACACAATATTCTAAATGCGGTCTCACCAACGTCTTATACAACACCATGACCTCCCAACTTCTATACACAATACTCTGACTGATGAATGCCAAAGTGCCAAAGGCCTTTATGACCACCTTATCAACCTGTGACTCGACATTCAAGGAACCATGCACCTGTACTCCTAGATCCCTCTGCTCTACAACACACCCCAGAGGCCTACCATTTACTGTATAGGTCCTGCCCTTGTTCGAAGTCCCAAAATGCAACACCTCACACTTCTCTGCATTAAATTTGATCAACCATTCCTCCGCCCACCTGGCCAATCGATCCAGATCCCACTGCAATCTTTCACAACCATCTTCATTATCTGCAAAACCACTAACTTTTGTATCATCAACAAACTTGCTAATCTTGCCCTGTATGTTCTCATCCAAATCATTGATGTAGATGACAAACAGTAACGGGCCCAGCACCGAACCCTGAGGCACACCACTAGTCACAGGCCTCCAGTCTGAGAAACAACCTTCCACCATCACCCTCTGCTTCCTTCCATGGAGCCAGTTTGCTGTCCATTCAGCTATCTCTCCTCGGATCCCATGCGATCTAACGTTCCAGAGCAGCCTACCATGCGGAACCTTGTCGAATGCCTTACTGAAGTCCGTGTACACAACATCTACAGCTCTGCCCTCATCTATCTTTTTGGTCACGTCTTCAAAAAAATCAATCAGATTTGTGAGACACGACCTCCCACGTACAAAACCATGCTGACTGTCCCTAATCAGCCCTTGCCCTTGTCCCTAAACGCCTGTATAACCTATCCCTCAGAATACTCTCCAGTAACTTACCAACTACAGATGTTAAGCTTGGCGGCCTATAGTTCCCAGCATTTTCCCTGCAGCCCTTCTTGAAAAGAGGCTCAACATTTGCCACCTTCCAGTCTTCCGGCACCTCTCCTGCATTTAAGGGCGACTCGTAAATTTCAATCAGGGCTCCCGCAATTTCCTCTCTAGTTTCCCGCAATTACCGCGGATATACCTGATCAGGCCTCGGTAAATACAGAGGAGAAATATTTATTGAGGACCTTGCCCATCTCCTGTGGCTCCACACAGAGGTGACCGCTTTGAATCCTGAGAGGACCCATTCTCTCTCTAGTTACCCTCTTCCCCCTTATGTAGTTACAAAATCTTTTGGGATTGTCCTTAATGCTACCCACAAGAGCTATCTCCTGGCCTAACGTCATCAATTTCCCTCGTCAGCCAAGCTTCCTTACGTTTGCCTTTCACTCTAATGGGGACGTACACATCCTGAACTTTATTCAGTACACTTTTAAAAACAAATAACCTGCTCCAGTCAACTTGAGCGCGACCTTTTCTCATACCCTCAAAGTTGGCCTTACCCCAGTTGTGCATTTTAACAAGTGGACCCTCTCCGTCCCGATCCATAACTATCTTAGACCTAATCAAACTGTGGTCACTAGTCCCAAAAGGCTCCTCCACACACACCTCATTAACTTGCCCTTCCCAATTTCCCAATACTTTAGATTTAGATTTAGAGATACAGCGCGGAAACAGGCCCTTTGGCCCACCGGGTCTGCGCCGCCCAGTGATCCCCGCACATTAACACTATCCTACACACACTAGGGACAATTTTCCCAGCCAATTAACCTACATACCTGTACGTCTTTGGAGTGTGGGAGGAAACTGAAGATCTCAGAGAAAACCCACGCAGGTCACGGGGAGAACGTACAAACTCCGTACAGATGGTGCCCGTAGTCAGGATCGAACCTGAGTCTCCGGCGCTGCATTTGCTGTAAGGCAGCAACTCTACCACTGTGCCACCATGCCGCCAGATACTAGATCCAGTGTTGGCCTCTCACGTGTGGGAACCTCCACATACTGCTGGAGAAAACTCTCCTGAACACTTTTGAGGAATTGCACCCCATCCAAACCATTCACTCTGTGATTTTCCCAGTCTATGTTGGGAAAGCTAAAATCCCCGACTACAACAACCTTATTTGACCTGCAGCTGTCTGCAATCTCCCGGCACATTTGTTCCTCTAATT
Organism: Rhinoraja longicauda; assembly: GCF_053455715.1. Classification (NCBI taxonomy): domain Eukaryota; kingdom Metazoa; phylum Chordata; class Chondrichthyes; order Rajiformes; family Arhynchobatidae; genus Rhinoraja; species Rhinoraja longicauda. The sequence goes on from NC_135979.1 coordinate 28,437,400, forward strand.
CCCGTTGACTATTCGGGGGTCTGTAGTACACCCCCAACAAGGTGACCATCCCTTTCTTGTTCCTCAGCTCCACCCATATAGCCTCACTAGACGACCGGTCCGTAAGGTCATCTCTGATCACAGCCGTGACATCCTCCTTAACCAACAATGCAACCCCCCCTCCTCTTTGTCCCTCACCCCTGTCTCTCCTGAAGCTCCTGTACCCCAGAACATTCAGCTGCCAGCCCTTTTAGACTTTAGAGATACAGCACGGAAACAGCCCCTCCGGCCCACCGAGTCCATACCGACCAGCGATCACCCCGTACACTAGCACTATCCTACACACTAGGGACACTTTACAATTTTACTGGAGCCAATTAACCTGCACGTCTTTGGAGTGTGGGAGGAAACCGGAGCACCCGGAGAAAACCCATACGGTCACTGGGGGAACGTACAAATTCTGCACAGACATCACCTGCAGTCAGGATCGAACCAGGATCTCTGGAGCAGCAACTCTACTGCTGTGCCACTATGCTGCCCCTACAAGCATACAATCAAAGGTCTAGAATTTAAACTTTACAACCAATATTGTGTGCTACAGAATCAAAATCAGTCTGAAACCTGATCATCAATACACCCCAGATAGACACAAAATGGCAGAGTTACTCAGCGGGACAGGCAGCATCTCTGGGTAGAAGGAATAAAGCAGGATCTCGACCCGTAACGTCACCCATTCCTTCTCTCCCGAGATGCTGCCTGACCCGCTGAGTTACTCCAGCATTTAGTGTCTATCTTCGATTTAAACCAGCATCTGCAGTTCTTTCCTTCACATCGATACACACAGACACTTTGATGAGACAAGGCACTCTCCCACAGATTGTATCGTGGTCACGTGTGTGTAATGTGCAGACACCCATAGGTCACAGCCTCCACCCACCTCTCCCCTCTCTCATCAGGCAAAAGGTACAGAAGTGTGAAAACGCACACCTCCAGAGTCAGGGACAGTTTCTTCCCAGCTGTTATCAGGCAACTGAATCATCCTACAACAACCAGAGAGCAGTCCTGAACTACTATCAACCCCTTTGGTGACCCTCGGACTATCCTTGATTGGACTTTGCTGGCTTTAACTTGCACTAAACGTTATTCCCTTATCGTGTTATGCGTCTGTCCACTGTAAATGGCTCGATTGTAATCGTATTGTCTTCCTGCTGAGTGGATAGCATGCAACAAGAGCTTTTCACTGTACCTCGGTACACGTGACAATGAACTCAACTAAACTGAAACTGCCTTGAGTGTGAGGTTTTGGAGTATTGCATGCACACTGCAGGGGCAGCACAGTGGTGCAGCGGTAGAGTTGCTGCCTCACAGTGGCAGAGACCCAGGCTCAACCCTGATTATGGGTGCTGTCTGTGCGGAGTTTGTACGTTCTCCCTGTGACCACCTGGGCTTTACACCAGGTGCTCCAGTCCCCTCCCACACTCCAAACACATACAGGTCTGCAGGTTAGTTGATCTCTGTAAATTGTAAATGGTCCCTCCGTGTGTAGGACTGTGCTGGTGGACATGGTGATCGCTGGTCGGCCTGAGCTCGGTGGGCTGAAGGGTCTGTTGCCATGCAGTATCTCTAAAGTAAACTGAAGTAAAATAATTCCGGTCGTCTGATTACAAGAGGGATATGTATGGTGACTGGAGACGGTACAGCACAGGTTTACCAGTATGATGACTGGATCAGAGGGTACTAGCTACAGAGAGAGGGTGGACAGACATGAATTGTATTCTCTGACGCACTGGAGTTATAGACAATAGACAATAGGTGCAGGAGGAGGCCATTCGGCCCTTCGAGCCAGCACCACCATTCAATGTGATCATGGCTGATCATTCTCAATCAGTACCCCGTTCCTGCCTTCTCCCCATACCCCTGACTCCGCTATCCTTAAGAGCTCTGTCTAGCTCTCTCTTGAATGCATTCAGAGAATTGGCCTCCACTGCCTTCTGAGGCAGAGAATTCCACAGATTCACAACTCTCTGACTGAAAATGTTTTTCCTCATCTCCGTTCTAAATGGCCTACCCCTTATTCTGAAACTGTGGCCCCTGGTTCTGGACTCCCCCAACATTGGGAACATGTTTCCTGCCTCTAACGTGTCCAACCCCTTAATAATCTTATACGTTTCAATAAGTTCCCCTCTCATCCTTCCAGTTGAGTTTGAGGAAATAACTGATTTAAAGGGAATGCGTGGGGGCCAGGTTTTGTACCCAGAGAGTGCCTGGAATGCACTTCCAGGGGTGATGCAGGGGGGGCAGCAATGTTCAAGAGGTCTTTAGTTATGCAGATGGATATGCAGGGAATGGAGAAATATGGATCATGTACAAGCAGATTAGATTAGTTTATCTTGGCATTATGTTCAGCACAGGTATTGTGGATGAGAAAGTGGGATAATATAGCGAGTCCGAAACTTGTTGGTTGTAAGAGGAGTTTATTGCAGCCGCAATATTCGGATACAGAGTTAAACAACAAGGTAAAGGACAACCAATACAAACTTACTGTCTTCCTTGAAGACTTCGCCGAACTGACTCAATCGGGCGCCAAACGCGCACATGACATCGCTGGCCAATCAGCGATGTCGCTCTCTGGACCAATCCCTATGGTCGCGTTCCCACGTGACCTCGCTGGCCAATCTGAGGGTTCGACGACCTGGACCATTCTCTATGGTCGCTACATGACCCCCCCCAGAACCCAAGGTGCGGAACCTAGCAGGGAGCCGGATTTCGCGACCATAACGAGTACGGAGAGGGACAGCCTGAACCACAGGAGCCGGAGGTTCCGGACTTGGCGGAACAGCCGGAACGAGAGGTTCTGGAGGAACTACCGGAACGGGGGGTCCTGGAGGGACTGCCAGAACGGGGGGTCCTGGAGGAACTGTCGGAACGGGGGGTCCCGTACTGAGCGGAACTAACGGAGGTCGGCCTCTCCTAGGGGTTTGACCGACCAGGACTGGTTGATCCGGGTCCAAATGGGCAGGTTTGAGCCGGGACACCGAGACGAGCTCACTCTTGCCGCACATGTCTAAGGTGAAGGTAGCCGTTCCCTTACGTAAAACCCGGAACGGCCCTTGATAGACCCTCTGCAACGGGGAGCGATGGGCATCTTTACGCAGAAAAACAAACTCACAGTCCTTCAGGGAAGACGGTTCATGTACCATGGGACACCCATGACGTGAAGTCGGAACTGGAGCCAGGGAGCCCACCCGTTCCCGGAGAGATGCTAACACTGATGGGACTGTAGGCAGCAGGTCTGAAGGGTCCGGAAACAGATCTCCGGGTACTCGAAGTGTCGAGCCATATACTAGCTCTGCGGACGACGCTTAGGAGCAGTCCGGATGCCCAAAAGAACCCAAGGGAGTTGGTCTACCCAGTCCGGGCCTTCAAGCCTTGCACTGAGGGACGCCTTAAGTTGGCGGTGGAACCTTTCTACGAGTCCATTTGCTTGGGGGTGATATGCAGTCGTGGGTTGTAACTTGGACCCGTACAGTTCTGCCAGCGCGGCCCAGAGGGACGAAGTGAACTGTGGCCCTCTGTCAGTGGTAATAACTGCCGGGACCCCGAAACGAGCTACCCAATGAAGGGCCAAAGTCCTAGCACAAGACGCTGACGAAATATCAAACAATGGGAAAGCCTCTGGCCACCAGGTGAACCGATCCACCACCGTGAGGAGGTGGGTGTAGCCCCGGGAGGAAGGCAAATGCCCGACCAAATCCACGTGGATGTGGAAAAAACGAACAGCCGGGACCTCGAAATCCTGTACGGGGGGCTGGACGTGGCGCTGGACTTTAGCGGTCTGACAGGGCACGCAGGAACGTGCCCACCCCGCTACCTGTTTCCGCAGGCCATGCCAGACAAACCTCGCTGCTACCAAGGCAGAGGTGGAGCGGATGGACGGGTGCGCCAGCCCATGAATGGCATCGAAAACCCGGCGCTGAAGGGAGGGCGGTACTACCGGCCTGGGACGGGGAAGAGAAACATCGCACCAGACTTTCGTGCCCTCCGACCCACAAGCTACCTGGGCCAACTTCAATCCCGAAGTGGTGGACCGGTAAGCCGAAACGGTATCCGCTAGGAGCTGTGCCTCCGCAAGCTCCTTGGGATCCACTTCACAGTCCACCGCCGAAATAGGGGGAAAAGCAGGTCTAGACAGGGCGTCAGCAACGGCATTAAGCTTACCCGCGACATGACGGACATCGGTGGTAAATTCGGAGATAGCGGTCAGGTGCCGCTGCTGGCGGGCCGACCATGGGTCAGACAATTTCAAAAAAGCAAATGTTAATGGCTTGTGGTCCGTAAATGCCACAAATGGGCGGCCCTCGAGGAAGTACCTGAAATGACGAACAGCTAAATAGAGAGCCAGAAGCTCTCGGTCAAATGCGCTATACTTCAGCTCGGCCGAATTTAGTTGCCGGCTGAAAAATGCTAAAGGCTGCCAACGGCCACCGACCTGCTGCTCCAGAACCCCGCCCACCGCCACGTCAGAGGCGTCAACCGTCAGGGCCGTGGGGGCGGAGGGGCTCGGATGGACCAACATGGTGGCGTCTGCCAAAGCTGCCTTAGCTGCTGTAAAAGCCGACTCAGCGGTTGGGGACCACAACAACTCTACCGGATTCCCTGCAAGGCATTGGAAGAGTGGGCGCATGACTCGCGCAGCTGCCGGGACGAACCTATGGTAGAAATTAACCATGCCTACGAACACCTGTAGCCCTTTTACTGTGGTGGGCCTAGGAAATGCCCGGATAGCCTCCACCTTTTCGGGCAAAGGGGAGGCGCCGGCAGGGGTAATTCTGTGCCCTAGAAAATCAAGAGCAGGAAGGCCGAATTGACATTTGGAGGGTTGGATTATGAGCCCGTGGTCTTGGAGCCGCTGGAACACGGTCCGCAAATGGGCCTGGTGTTCCTGCACGGAGGGGCTGGCTACCAGGATGTCGTCTAAATAAATAAACAAAAACGGTAAACCCCGGCCCACGCGGTCCATCAGTCGCTGGAAAGCCTGTGCCGCGTTCTTTAAACCGAAAGGCATACGCAACCATTCAAACAACCCGAACGGAGTAATTGTTGCAGTTTTCTGTATGTCCTCCGGTCGCACCGGAATCTGATGGTATCCTTGCACCAAATCGATTTTGGAAAACACCACCGCTCCTTCCAGCCCAGATGAAAAATCCTGTAGGTGCGGTATGGGGTAGCGATCAGCCGTGGTGACAGCATTGAGACGCCGATAATCGCCACATGGTCTCCACCCCCAGATGCTTTGGAGACCATGTGTAACGGCGAGGCCCACGGGCTGTCAGACTGACGGACAATTCCCATTTCCTCCATTTTCCTGAACTCCGCCCTTGCCACCACCAGTTTGTCTGGCGGTAGTCTCCTGGCCCGAGCGAAAACGGGAGGGCCTTCGGTGCGGATGTGATGGACCACACCGTGCTTAGCCGAAGGCGTGTCAAAACGTTGGACGAGCAGCTCCGGAAACTCTGCCAGAATCGCAGCATACGAGTCGGGGGCCGCGACGACGGCCTGGACAGTAGGGCTGGGCGAGGAGGCGATTGTCGGAGCGACGTGCTCATCTTCGGCGGAGGGTCGGAGGTCGTTACCGCGGACATCAGGAACCAGTGAAAAAGCCCAGAGAAAATCTGCGCCCAGGATCGCTTGTTTGACGTCGGCTATGATGAATGGCCATTCGTACGTGCGGAGGCCTAACACAAGGGACATCTTCCGTGTACCGAAAGTGCGAATTGGGCTGCCATTAACCGCGATGAGGGTGGGACCTGTCTTACCCGATCTGGTTTCGAGGTCGGTCGGCGGCACTATGCTGACGATGGCTCCCGTGTCTACCAAAAATTCTGTGTCCGTGAATCGATCATGGACATAGAGGCGCCGGTTCTGGCCAATCGTAACTGCCCCTATGTACGATCGGCCGAGGCATTTCCCGCGAAGGTACAAGGCAAACGACAGTTGTGGGATTCGTTACCCCATCGTAGGTGATAATAGCACCAGCCGCGCTTGTGCGGATCTTTTTGGCGGGCTTTCTGAGAATTGGCGGGAGACATGGCGCCATCTTGCCGTCGCTGTGGCGTGGTCACTGATGTCGAGACTTTGTTGATCGAACCACTCGCCTTGTTTTTTGCCGCTATGAGCGCGTCCGCTTTCGCTGCATATGCTTCGGGGTCCTTAAAAGAACAATCCGTGAGCAGCAGTCGGACATCCTCGGGAAGTTTCTCGCGGAATGCCTGCTCGAACATAGGGCAATCCGTATGCTCACCAGCTAGCATCATCATTTCGGCCATGAGGACGGAAGGCAGTTGGTCTCCAAGATCCGGTAGGTGCAGAAGTTTTGCCGCACCACCATGCTTATTAAACCCGAAGGTTCGCAGTAATACTTTCTTCATGGCCTCGTACTTGTTTTCCGCAGGTGGATTCACGATGAACCGCATCACGCGCTTGGTTGTGTCCGGCGATAGAGCGCTGACGAGGTAGAAGTACTTCGTGGATTCGTCCGACACCTTCTTTATATGAAATTGAGCCTCGGCGTGGATAAACCAAGCTTGCGGTGCGTGCGTCCAAAACAACGGTAGATGAACGCCTGCCGCGCTTGACTCCGGTGTGCCCTGCTCGGTCATCGTCAACGAGGCGTCGGGTTCCTGCTCAGTCGGTGATCGTCCAGATCACGTCGGGGTCACCAATATAGCGAGTCCGAAACTTGTTGGTTGTAAGAGGAGTTTATTGCAGCCGCAATATTCGGATACAGAGTTAAACAACAAGGTAAAGGACAACCAATACAAACTTACTGTCTTCCTTGAAGACTTCGCCGAACTGACTCAATCGGGCGCCAAACGCGCACATGACATCGCTGGCCAATTCAGCGATGTCGATCTCTGGACCAATCCCTATGGTCGCGTTCCCACGTGACCTCGCTGGCCAATCCGAGGGTTCGACGACCTGGACCATTCTCTATGGTCGCTACAATAACATAGAACTTGTGTGAATAGGTGATCGATGGTCGGCATGGACTTGGTGGGCCGAAGGGCCTGTTTCCACGCTGTATCTTTCAATCAATAAATCAATGGCATTTTCAGGTTTATTTTTAATTTCAGATTTACAGTGCTTGTAGTATTTTGCTTTTGAATTAAAAGAGCAGATTGTAATGGCTTGATCATGCCATTGCTCTTCAAACTATATCTTTGCACAGCTTAGCGTCGTTACCTTCTTCTGTTTAAAATTAGCATCGGGCAGATGGAACCATTGGCAACAGGTAGAAGTTAAAGTCAAACCCAGATAGCTATTCTAGGAACAATCAAACAATTAAATGTGAAATGCAGCAAAATCAATTCAAATTCAATCGAAATCTGAGGGGGAACTTTTTCACACAAAGGGTGGTGGGTGTAAGGAACAAGTTGCCAGTGGAGGTAGTTGAGGCAGGGACTATCGTAACATTTAAGAAACAATTAGACAGGTACATGGATAGGACAGGTTTGGAGGGATGTGGACCAAATGCAGGCAGGTGGGACTAGTGCAGCTGGGACATGTGGGCCAGATTGTGCAAGTTGGGCCGAAGGGCCTGTTTCCACACTGTATCACTCTATGACTCTGACTCTATGAAGAGTAACAAAATAACTCAGATGGTCAGGCAGCATCTGTGGAGGGAATGGACAGCCAACATTATGTGTTGGGACCTTTCTTCGGACCCCAGAGAGTTGAGGAGGGAGCTGCTGGTGGCGACGGACATGAGGAGTGGGTCGGCTGAAGGAGGAATCCCCGGGACACAGGCAGTCAGGTGAGGAGAGGGACGTCTGGTCCCGGCCCTGCAGCAGCCTGGGGCTTACCTGAGCTTACCTGGGCTTACCTGGATCAGGGGCACTCCAGCACTTCCAGCATGTGGACCAGACTTGGGACTTTGGACTTTGGACTTTATTGTTCTGTGTAAATGGCACCAAAATATGGTAACTGTGCATTTGTGGGACGTGCAAAGGAATTTCACTGTGCTGTGCACACGTAGGGTTGCCAACTTTCTCACTCCCAAATAAGGGACAAAAGGTGACGTCACTGCCCCGCGCCCCACGTGACCTCACCCAGCCAGCGGCCACATGCTCCCGCTCCACCAATGGCGGCCGCACGGGCTGGGAGGGGGGTTGCTATGCAACCTCCATTAGGTGGCACCCGGGCCTCCGGGCCTACACTGTCTGGGCCTAATACGGGACTAGAGCAGTCCCGTATGGGACAAACCAATTTAGCCCAATATACAGGAGGGAGGGAGGGAGGGAGGGAGGGAGGGAGGGAGGGAGGCAACACTATGCATACGTGACAATAAAGAACCTTTGAACCATTGAACCATTGGGTGGGCCCGAAGTAGGAGGCCTGGAAACAGCTGGAAGCCACATGGGGCAAGATGGCGGCAGGGGCAAGTGCTGAGGAAAGGAACATGGCTGTGGTAGTGAGTCTGGGTCAGAACATGGTCGAAGAGTCACAGACGGGCAGCAGTGAGAGAGGGTCTCAAAGAAATCCCATAGGCACTTTTTGAGGAGATTTTGTAGTTTCTTGTGACCCCCCCCCCCCCCCCCCCCCCATTAGATTGAAGAAGAACAAAGCACTTTGGAAATTAGTATGGCCGCACAAGGAAGTGCAGATGCTGAGATCCTGAGCTAAACACAAAGTGCTGGAGTAACTCAGCAAGTGAGGCAGCTTCTGTGTTGGGAATGCACTGACAATGACTCAGTTTGGGATCCTCTTTCAGACCCAAAATGCCACTTCTCCATTCCCCCACAGATGCTGCCTCACCTGGTTGAGGCAGATGCTGCCTCACCTGGTTGAGGCAGGTGCCTCACCTGGTTGAGGCAGATGCTGCCTCACCTGGTTGAGCAGGTGAGGCTGCCCCACCTGCTGAGTTACTCCAGAACTTGGTGCTTTTCTTGGAAATTAGTCAGTCAGTTAAAATGACCCACTGCTTCATCGAACGTACAGCATAGATCAAGGTAAGTGGTGCACGGGAACAGGCCCTTCGGCCCACAATGTCTGTGCCTAATACTGTGCCAAATTAAACTAATTTCATCTGCCGGCATATGATACATACCCCTCCATTCCCTGCACATCCATGTGCGCATCGAAAAGCCTCCTACACACCACTTAAATCTCTTTAGTTAACCACTCTAATTATTAATAGGTAACTATTATTATTATAAAATTATTATCGATAACTCTTTCAAACCGAAGACAGACACAAAATGCTGGAGTAACTCAGCGGGTCAGGCAGCATTTAGGAGAGAGGGAATGGGTGACGTTTCGGGTCGAGACCCTTTTTCAGATGCTGCCTGACCTGCTGAGTTACTCCAGCATTTTGTGATGCCTTCGATTTGTACCGGCATCTGCAGTTATTTTCCTACACTACCTGTTCACACTAGTTCTATTTTATCCCACTTTCTCATCCACTCCTGACACACGACAGGGCATTTTTTCACAGAGGCCAATTAACCCACATATCTACACATCTTTTGGATGTGGGAGGAAACAGGAGGGACCATTGATATCCACACGGTCTCAGAGAGAACGTGCAAACTCCATACAGACAGCACCTGAGATCAGGTTCTAACCCGGGTCTCTGGTGCTGTGAGGCAGCAGCTCTACCAGCTTTGACCAACAGCATAGAGTCATAGAGTGATCCAGTGTGAAAACAGGCCCTTCGGCCCAACTTGCCCTCACCGGCCAACATGTCCCAGCTACACTAGTCCCACCTGCCTGCATTTGGTCCATATCCCTCCAAACCTGTCCTATCCATGCACCTGTCTAACTTTTTCTTAAATGTTGGGATAGTCCCAGTCTCAACTACCTCCTCTGGCAGGTCGTTCCATTCACCCACCACCCTTTTATGTGAAAAAGTTACCTCCCAGATTCCTATTAAATTTTTCCCCCTTCACCTTAAACCTATGTCCACTGGTCCTCGATTCCCCTACTCTGGGCAAGAGACGCTGTGCATCTAAGCATCTGTGCTTTGAGCTCTGAGCAACTGCAGCTTATTTTTATTCTTCAGTGATTGCTGAGTATCTTGTTACTATTGTTAAGGTTGAGGAAATGTTGCGGTATAAATAGATACAGCGCAGAATAAGCCATCTCCCACAAAAGTAAGTCCATGATTGCAGGTGGAAGCAAGGAGTCCTATGATAAGTCTGAGAAATATGAATTCATAACAAGGTCAATCGACCACCTTATTCCCCATTGTGAAATACAATTAGGTTTCAAATCTTTCAAGTGTTTTAATGCAGCACAGCTGGTAGAGTCACTGCCTCGCAGCGCCAGAGACCCGGGTTTGATCCTAACATCGGGTGTTGTCTGTGTGAAGTTTGCACGTTCTCACTGTGACCAAATGGGTTTCCCTCCCTCATCCCAGAGACGTGCGGGTTTGTAGGTTAATTGGCCCTCTGTCAATTGCCCCTAGTGTAGGGAGTGGATGCGAAAGTGCGATAACATAGCACGGTACGGTACGGCATGCTGGCGCAGTGGTAGAGTTGCTGCCTTACAGTGAATGCAGTGCCGGAGACTCAGGTTCGATCCTGACTACGGGCGCCGTCTGTACGGAGTTTGTACGTTCTCCCCGTGACCTGCGTGGGTTTTCTCCGAGATCTTCGGTTTCCTCCCACACTCCCACAGGTATGTAGGTTAATTGGCTGGGCAAATATAAAAATTGTCCCTAGTGGGTGTAGGATAGTGTTAGTGTGCGGGGATCGCTGGGCGGCGCGGACCCGGTGGGCCGAAGGGCCTGTTTCTGCGCTGTATCTCTAAATCTAAAATCTAAAAATCTATCATACAACTAGTGTGAATGGCTGATCAAGTAACCCTGACATTCCCTCTCCCTCTATAACCTCCCCCACCCAAGTCGCACCAGCTTCTCGTTTTCACCCAACAAACTAACATCTAACAATGGCCTGTTTCCTTTATCACTGTTACTTTTTTGTACATCTTTCATTCATTGTCCTTTATCTCTCGACATCATCCTCTATATCTCTCATTTCCCTTATCCAGTCTGAAGAATGGTCTCGACCCGAATCGTCACCCATTCCTTCTCTCCAGAGATGCTGCCTGACCCGCTGAGTTACTCCAGCTTTTTGTGTATGTCTTCGGTTCGCCAGGCTGAAGGGCCTGTTTCTATGCTGCATCTTTCAATTCAATCAATCATTCGAGAAGGAATGAGACCATTTATTGAAGTTGGCAAAATGGTGTGTTTAAAGCTCTCCAAGTTGTAACAGGGCTGTGTAGGTTGTCCATAAGTTAGAATGTTGAATCATTGGGTGCTTGGACTGCCCTGGGCCAAACCATTCTTGCTCGCTCAGCCTTAACGAAACTCAAGTTCTATCATTCTTCCCACGTTTCCGTAACTCATTATTATTTAAACATTCAGAATCTGGAAACAATTGACTGTTCCTTAGCTGTGATGCAAATGTCAGATTATGGTAATTGAAGCAATACAGGAAAAAAAAGAACCGTTATCTTTCTTTGCCCTCAGCAGTAAACTATTTGATGAGCTCCTTGTACAGAGTTCATACATTACAATTGAATTTGCCCTTGCCAAGTAATATTTCGAGACAGTAAAATACTCTGCCAAACCCTCAAAGTCCACTTGCACTGTTGATGGATTCCCAATCAAATGTGGGGCATTCCACAGGCAAAAAAAATGCCCTGTCGAGTTTGATTTGATTGGGAATCACACTAAAACTCTTCACCACGGGAACTTTATAAAGGCCCGCATCTCAATGAACTATTGTTTCCAGATTCTGAATGTTTAAATAATAATGAGTTATGGAAACGTAGGAAGAATGATAGAGCTTGAGTTTCGGTAAGGCTGAGCGAGCAAGGGAGTGCAGCGTAGGTTTACTAGGTTAATTCCCGGAATGGCGGGACTGTCATATGTTGAAAGACTGGAGCGACTAGGCTTGTATACACTGGAATTTAGAAGTATGAGAGGAGATCTTATCGAAACGTATAAGATTATTAAGGGGTTGGACACGTTAGAGGCAGGAAGCATGTTCCCAATGTTGGGGGAGTCCAGAACAAGGGGCCACAGTTTAAGAATAAGGGGTAGGCCATTTAGAACTGAGATGAGGAAAAACTTTTTCAGTCAGAGAGTTGTGAATCTGTGGAATTCTCTGCCTCAGAAGGCAGTGGAGGCCAATTCTCTGAATGCATTCAAGAGAGAGCTAGATAGAGCTCTTAAGGATAGCGGAGTCAGGGGGTATGGGGAGAAGGCAGGAACGGGGTACTGATTGAGAATGATCAGCCATGATCACATTGAATGGAGGTGCTGGCTCGAAGGGCCAAATGGCCTCCTCCTGCACCTATTGTCTATTGTCTATTTCCGTTGCTAACTGTTCACACAAAAATTAATTTCACTCCTCATTTCTCTGGACACAGTGCCAACCACAATCACAATCACAAGGGTGGCACTGCGGTAGAGTTGCCGCCTTACAGCGCCAGAGACTCGGGTTCGATCTTAGACAATAGACAATAGACAATAGGTGCAGGAGTAGGCCATTCGGCCCTTCGAGCCACCACCACGGGTGCCGTCTTGACCACGGGTGCCGTCTGGTATGGTGTTTGTACTTTCTCCCCGTGACTGCATGAGGTTTTCTTCACCCAAAACAGTGTTTCAGGTCAAGGTGACCGCGTTAATGTGATTGCAGCAGCTACATGCGTCAAGCACCCAACAAATGAGCAGGGAGTGCCTCAGCAGTTAATGAAGCTGCCAGGTGACCATGACTCCTCTGTCACTGAACCAGAAGACATCAATACAGCAGCTCAGTCTGCAGAAGGGTCTCGACCCGCAACGTCACCCATTCCTTCTCTCCAGAGATGCTGCCTGTCCCGCTGAGTTACTCCAGCTCTTTGTGTCTATCATCAGTTTAAACCAGCATCTGCAGTTCCTTCCTACACAGTTCATTCCTTTTATAGGACCTTGTTCTCAGCAGATACCTCCGGTGGGGATGAGCGCAGTGCTCTGTGGGGGGGGCCTGGCGACGGTCAGCCCGGAGGGTGACGAGCATCTGGAAGCTCCCCTGACACTGCATGAACTGACCGCGGCCCTCCGCCAGCTCCAGAGGGACATATCCTCAGGCCAGGACGGCCTGACTGCGGAGTTCCTCCAAACCATTTGGGAGGCTCTACACTGGTCCTGAGAGAGAGTCTGGTGACCGGAGTCATGCCCCTGTCTTGGAGGATGGCCATCGCGACCCTTCTACCCACGAAGGGCAACCTCCGTCTATTGAAGAACTGGCGGCTGGTCTCTCTCCTCTGCTTGAACTACAAGATCCTTGCCTAGGTGAGTGGCCAACCAACTGGGCTCAGTCCTGGCCAGCAAAACTGGTATTTGGCAGACACGAAATGCTGGAGTAACTCAGTGGGTCATGCAGCACCTCTGGAGAGATGAAATGGGTGACGTTTCGTGTCGAGACCCTTCTTCAGATCTTCCTGCACAAGGGCAGTCACGGTGGCGCAGCGGTAGAATTTCTGTTTTACACCGAATGCAGCGCCGGAGACCCGGGTTCGATCCCGACCATGGGTGGTGTCTGTGCGGAGTTTGAACGTTCTCCCCGTGACCTGCCTGGGTTTTCTCCGAGATCTTCGGTTTCCTCCCGCACTCCAAAGACGTACAGGTTTGTAGGTTAATTGGCTGGGTAAATGTAAAAATTGTCCCTAGTGTGTGTACGATAGTGTTAATGTGCAGGGATCGCTGGTCGGCGCGGACTTGGTGGGCCGAAGGGCCTGTGTCCGTGCTGTGTCTCTAAACTGGTATTTGGTGGCGGCTATTTTGGTATTCTTTATTTTGTGAATATTATTGTTGTAAATAATTGAATAAATTTTAATTTTGGTGAGAAAAAACAAATTTATCACCATCCAGTGCAATAGGTGAACACACATTGTATCTGTTCAGGCTGTCCACTGTTACTCTCAATGCAGCACTCTGCTCTGTGGATTGTCACCATGTCGATCAACGCGTGGAAAATTTACTTGCGACAAATTCACCGATACATCTCCTGTTGTCCCGTGGGTTTCACTCGTGTGTGCGCCATTTGAAGGACAGCTTGCCTTTGTATCGTGTGTAGGAAAATACCTGCAGATACTGGTTCAAATTGAAGGTAGACAACAAAATGCTGGAGTAACTCAGCGGGTCAGGCAGCATCTCGGGAGAGATGGAATGGGTGACGTTTTGGGGTGTCCCCTGACATCAGTCTGAAGAAGGGTCTCGACCTGAAACGTCACCCATTCCATCTCTCCTGAGATGCTGCCTGACCCGCTGAGTTACACCAGCTTTTTGTGTCTACCTTGTCTTTGTATCGAGTTATTCACGCATCCCTCCGGATTGCTCACTGAACTCACGCAAAGAAAATTTGAATTTCCTTTGCCTGGTAAGAACCCCACAAAACATCCAGCACTTGGTGAAATCAGAAGGTGGTGCAGCAAAGGACCCTTGAGTCGAAGAATGCAAAGTCACGCTCAATTTCAAAGATGTTCCACTGTAGGCTACGCTTCAGCATAATGTTCTGTTCACTTTGTGTCTTCATCATAAGATCACAGCGACAGGAGCAGAAATAGGGCATTCGGCCCATCAGTCTACTCCGCCATTCAATCATGGCTGATCTATCTCTCCCTCCTCACCCCATTCTCCTGCCTTCTAGAGAGAGCCCTAGGGGCTAATGGAATCAAGGGATATGGGGAGAAGGCAGGCACAGGTTACTGATTGTAGATGATCAGCCATGATCACAATGAAGGGCGGTGCTGGCTCGAAGGGCCTAATGGCCTCCTCCTGCGCCTATTTTCTGTTTCCACGTTTCTATGTTTCTCCCCATAACCTCTGACACCCGTGTTAATCTGAAGCAACACCGTGAGAAGTGAGGAGATGATGCGAAGCACTCACCAATTTGAGCTTCACATGTTTAGTTTAGAGTAGAGATATGGCGCGGAAACAGGCCCTTTGGCCCACCGAGTCCGCGCCAACAAGCAATCCCCACACACTAGCACTATCCCACACACGAGGGACAATTTACAATCTTTACCAAAGCCAATTAACCTACAAACCTGCACGCCTTTGGAGTGTGGGAGGAAACAGGAGATCCCGGAGAAAACCCACGGGGAAGACGTACAAACTCCGTACAGACATCACCCGTGCTCAGGATGGTACCGGGGTCTCTGGCGCTGTAAGGCAGCAACTCCACCGCTGCACCACTGGTTTTGTTACAAGCAAGTCCTACATTCCCAATACAACTACATCTATTGCATCCGCTGCTCCAGATGTCAACTTATTTACATCGGCGAAACCAAGCGCAGGCTCGGCGATCGCTTCTCGAACACCTGCGCTCGGTCCGCATAAACCAAACTGATCTCCCGGTGCCGAGCACTTCAACTCCCCCTCCCATTCCCAGTCTGACCATTCTGTCATGGGCCTCCTCCAGTGCCATAGTGAGGCCCACCGGAAATTGGAGGAACAGCACCTCATATTTCACCTGGGCAGTTTGCAGCCCAGTGGTATGAACATCGACTTCTCCAACTTTAGATAGTTCCTCTGTCCCTCCCGTCCCCTCCTCCTTCCCAGATCTCCTTCTATCTTCCTGTCTCCACCTATATCCTTCCTTTGTCCCGCCCCCCTGACATCAGTCTGAAGAAGGGTCTCGACCCGAAACGTCACCCATTCCTTCTCTCCCGAGATGCTGCCTGACCTGCTGAGTTACTCCAGCATTTTGTGAATAAATACCTTCGATTTGTACCAGCATCTGCAGTTATCTTCTTATACAACTATTCTTTTCCGGACTCTACTTACTCACATCGGTAGAAAGACGTTAACAACACACGTGACAACAGACAGAAGTGAAGTCCCAAATGCGGTGTCAGCAAAAAGAGAGCAAGTTCCTTTTAATAGCAATTTGCGAAGCAGCACAAAAGTTGGTGATGATGCAAAATGCATCCTATATTGTCAGGCCACAAACTGCTGTGGTAGGAGATGACATTGGAGTCACGTAGAGAGAGACTCAGAACAACACAGCTACAAGATACCACATCGTGGAAAGGGACATAAATGACAAGCAATTTACTCATACACCATTGATATGATCAGTTAGTTAGTTTAGTTTACTATCACGTGTACCAAGCTAGAGTGAAAAGTTTTTGTTGAGTGCTTTCCAGTCAGTGGAAAGACAATACAAGATTACAATCGAGCCGTCCACAGTGTTCAGATTCATGATGATGGGGATAATATGAATAACATTTAGTGCGAGATAAAGTCCAGTAAAGTCCGATCAAAGACAGTCTGAGATTATCAAAAATAGTCAAAAAGATAGTCAAAAATAGTCACGTTTAGTTTAGTTTCGTGATACAGCACGGAAACAGGCTCTTTGGCCCATCGAGTCCGTGCCAACCAGCGATCCCCACACACTAACCTTATCCTACACACGCTAGGGACAATTTACATTTATACCAAGCCAATTAACCTACAAACCTGTACGTCTTTTAGCGTGTGGGGGGAAACCAAAGATCTCGGAAAAAAACCCCACTCAGGTCACGGGGAGAACGTACAAACTCCGTACAGACGGAACCCATGGTCGGGATGGAACCCAGGTCTCCAGACCTGCAAGGCAGCAACTCTACCGCTGTGCCACTGTGCCATCAAATGAAACAGTTGCCAAATGAAATGATATTCTACGATCGAGCTATGATCGATCTCAGGTTTGAATTATTAGCTGACCATAAATGTTTAAAATGTTCGAGTGTTGCAGGATAAAGATTTCTATGGAGTGATTTTGCTGTTCAGCACATAAACAGTCCCCTTGGAACAAAAATCTGATTGTTTAACCCATTTATGCCAGTCATAACCTTATAACTGTCTACAATGTCACTCCACAGCTTCCTACGCTCGAGTGAGACCAAACAGTGGGCCGGCGGTGGAGTTGCTGCCTTCCAGAGCCTGAGACCCGGTTTCGATCCTGACTACGGGTCCTGTCTGTACGGAGTTTATACGTTCTCCCTGTGACCTGCATGGGTTTCTCCGAGATCTTCGGTTTCATCCTGCACCTCAAACGCATACAGGTTTGTAGGTTAATTGGCTTGGTATAAATGTAAAAATTGTCTCTAATGTGTGTAGGATAGTGTTAATCTGCGGGGATTGCTGGTCGGTGCGGACTCGGTGGGCTGAAGAGCCTGTTTCTGCGCTGTATCTCTAAACTGAACTAAACTAAACCTAATTCAGATTATTCAATCTCTCCTTAAAAGTGAAGCCCCCAATCGAGGCAACATCCTGGTAATCCTCTTCTATCTGCTTCCAAATGCTAATTTATTAATTCTGTAGATTTGGCAACCAGGACTCTGCACAATACTCCAAGTGCAGCCTAACCAATATTTTGAACAAATGCAATAAGGTCTAACACATGGAGTACTATGTGGAAACAGGCCCTTCGGCCCAACTTGCCCACGCCGACCAACCTGTCCCATCAACTCTAGTCCAATCTGCTTGTGCAAGGCCCATATCCTTCAAAACCTATCGTATCAATGTACCTGTCCAAATTATTTTTAAACTTTGTGATATAAGCTGCCTCAACCACCTCCTCTGGCAGATCTTTCCATACACCCACCACCCTCTGTGTAAATAGGTTGCCTCTCAGCTTCCCATTAAATCTAGTCCACCATTTTTTTGTTTTATGTTGGTTTTGTGATTGTGTGTTTTATTGCTTTCTTTTTTACTGCCTCTCACTGTTGACGGTGGGCAATGTAATTTCATCCAAAGAAGGCTGTTCTATTCTATTCTATTCATTAAACCTATGTCATTTTGTCCGATATCCTTTGTTTCTTGAGTTCCCTAATTTGGGTAAAATACTCTGTGCATTTTCCCTATCGATTCCTCTCAGGATCTTATACACCTCTATAACCCTCATCATCCTGCGCTAATAGGAATAAAGTCTTAGCCTGCTCAAACTCTCCCTTCAGCCCAGAACCTCTAGTGCTGGCAACATCCTCGTACACCTTCTCTGCATCCTTTCCAGCTTGACAACATCTTTCCTACAGCCTTTCCGGTACCAGGATGACCAAAACTGAGCAGAATACTCTAAATGTGGTCTCACCAAGGTCTTGTACAACTGTAACATGAACTCCCGACTTCTATACTCTGTACTCTGGCTGATGAAGGCCAATGTGTGAAAGACTTCTTGACCACCCTATCTGCCTGTGTGTGCTGTATATTTGGACTCCTAGATCCCTCTACTCTACAACACTCCCCAGAGCCCAACCATTCAGGGCCTGCTCGAGTTAGATTTCCCAAAATGCAACAGCTTGCATTTCTCTGTGTTAAACTCCATCAACCATTTCTCAGCCTAAATACTCAATCGATCAAGACCCTGCTGCAATTTTTGGCAACCATCTTCACTATCTACAACACCGCCCACTTTAGTGTCATCTGCAAACTTGCAAATCATGCCTTTTACGTTTCCTTCCAATTCGTTGATATAGATAACAAACAGCAATGGGCCCCAGCACCAAACCCAGAGGCACACCACTGGTCACAGAATTCCAGTCCGAAGAACAACCTTCCACCATCACCCTCTGCTTCCTTCCACGAAGCCAATATTCTCGCCAGTCATCGAGCTCTCCTTGAAACCGATGTGAACTAACCTACCAGCGCAGCTAACCATGGAGAATCTTGCCGACTGTTTTGCTGAAGTCCATAAATACAAATGTCTACAACTCTGCAGCCTCATCAAACATTTTGGTCACGTCTTCAAAAAACCCCAAAACCCCAAAACCGACACGATCGCCCGCCTGCAACCCACTCGAACCCATTTTGCAACTGTTCTCTGTTCCTCTGTACTAGTCATTGAGTCATACAGCATGGGAACAGGCCCTTCGGCCAAACCTGCCCACACTGACCAACATGTCCCATCTACACTTGTCTGACCTGCCTGCGTTTGGCCCATTACCCTCTAAACCTGTCCTATCCATGTACCTGTCTGATTGTTTCTTAAACTTTGTGATAGTCCCTGCCTCAAGTACCTCCTCTAGCAGCTCGTTCCAAAAGCCCACCACCCTTTGTGTCAAAAGTTACCCCTCAGATTCCTATTAAATAATTTCCTCTTCACCGGAAACCTTTGTCCACTGGTCCTCGATTCCCCTACTATGGGCAAGAGACTCTGTGCATCTACCTGATCTATTCCTCTCATGATTTTATACACCTCTATAAGATCACCCCTCATCCTCCTGCACTCCAAGGAATAGAGACCCAGCCTACTCATCCTCTCCCCATAGCTCAGACCCTCAAGTCAAGGCAACATCCTCATCAATCGTCTCTGTACCCTTTCCAACTTGACAACATCTTTCCTATAGCCCAGTGCCCAGAACTGAACACAATACTCGAAAAGCAGCCTCACCAATATCTTGCATAACTGCCACATGACCTCCCAACCTCTATACTTTCACAGCCTTCTCTGCTGTCTGCATCAATGCCAAGGTTACTGGAGCTTCACAATGAATTGGCTAACTTCTTGTTTAAACACCTCACGACTGTGCAGCCGACTGCAGGTTTTACTCAGGCAGGGAAGTTAATACATCATTGTCTTTTCACAAGATTGATCGTGGTGCAGGCACGTAAGAAGGGGGAGCAGAGCAACAGTAGTTGAAGCAGAAGGTAATGTTTCATGGAAAAGAAAAGCAATCTTGACCGAGGGAACGAGTCGGAATAATCAAACTGTGAACAGGGATGAGAATCAACAATTGACACCTCTGTGAAGCAGTCCAAATCTGTGCTCAGACAACACGCCAAATACAACGATCAATAATACTGACTATGGGTACAGAGTTCTCCCCGTGACCTGCAAGGGTTTTCTCCAGGATCTCCGGTTTCCTCCCACACTCCAGAGACGTACAGGCTGTGTAAGAAAATAACTAACTGCAGATGCTGGTACAAATCGATTTATTCACAAAATGCTGGAGTAACTCAGCAGGTCAGGCAGCATCTCAGGAGAGAAGGAATGGGCGACGTTTCGTGTGAAGACCCTTCTACAGGCTTGTAGGTTAATTGAATTGGTAGGGTTGTAAATTGTCCCTAGTGTGTGTGGGATAGTGTAAATGTGTGGGGAGCGCTGGTCGGCGCGGACCCGGTGGGCCGAAGGGTTTGTTTCCGTGCTGTATCTCTAAACTAAACTAAACTAAACTAAACTAAACTAAACTATCATATCAGCCATGATCATATTGAATGGCGGTGCAGGCTCGAAGGGCCGAATGACCTACTCCTGCACCTATTTTCTATGTTTCTATGTTTCTATGTAAACTAAAAGGCCATTCGGCCCACTGACTCGGCACCAACCCGTACACCTTTACACTAGTTCCATCCTACAGGCTAGGGACAATTTACAGAAGCCAATTAACCTACAAACCTGCACGTCCTTGGAATGTGGGAGGAAACCGGAGCACCCGAAGGAAACCCACACGTTCACAGGGAGAACGTGCAAACTCCATACAGACAGCACCCACAGTCAAGATTGAACCCGGGTCTCTGGTGCTGTCAGGCAACAACGTTACCGCTGGCCCACTGTGTCACCATAGCTGGTGGTAAATGATCAAGTTTTGCACCTTGGGCCCTAGCTATGCCTGCCTCTTTGTCGGGTACGTCGAACAATCCCTGTTCCGGGCATACACTTGCCCCATCCCCCGAACTCTACCTCCGCTACATCGATGACTGCATTGGTGCTACCTCTTGCACCCATGCAGAACTCACTGACTTCATACACTTCACTTCCAATTTCCATCCTGCTCTTAAATATACCTGGACTATCTCCGACATCTCCCTCCCGTTTCTGGACCTCACCATCTCCATCACAGGAGACCGACTAGTGACTGACATCTACTATAAACCCACTGACTCGCACAGCTATCTGGACTACACTTCTTCCCACCTGGTCCCCTGCAAAAAGTCTATCCCCTACTCCCAATTCCTCCGTCTACGCCGCATCTGCGCCCGGGATGAGGTGTTCCACACTAGGGCATCAGAGATGTCCTCATTCTTCAGGAAGCGGGGCTTCCCCTCCTCCATTATAACTGAGGCTCTCACTAGGGTCTCTTCTACATCCCGCAGCTCCGCTCTTGCTCCCCCTCCCCCCATACGTAACAAGGACAGAATCCCCCTCGTTCTCACCTTCCACCCCATCAGCCAGCGGATCCAACATATCATCCACCAACATTTCCGTCACCTACAACGGGACCCCACTATTGGCCACATCTTCCCATCCCCTCCCCTCTCTGCGTTCTGCAGAGACCGTTCCCTCCGTAATTTCCTGGTCCACTCGTCCCTTCCTACCCAAACCACCCCATCCCCGGGCACTTTCCCCTGCAACCGCAGGAGATGCAACACCTGTCCCTTTACCTCCCCCCTCAACTCCATCCAAGGACCCAAACAGTCTTTCCAGGTGAGACAGAGGTTCACCTGCACCTCCTCCAACCTCATCTATTGCATCCGCTGCTCTAGATGTCAACTTCTTTACATCGGCGAAACCAAACGCAGGCTCGGCGATCGTTTCGCTCAACACCTTCACTCAGTCCGCCTTAACCAACCTCAACTCCCGGTGGCTGAGCACTTCAACTCCCCCTCCCACTCCCAGTCTGACCTTTCTGTCATGGGCCTCCTCCAGTGCCATAGTGAGGCCCACTGGAAATTGGAGGAACAGCACCTCATATTTCGCTTGGGCCGCTTGCAGCCCAGTGGTATGAACATTGACTTCTCCAACTTTAGATAGTTCCTCTGTCCCTCTCTTCCCTTCCCCCTTCCCAGATCTCCCTCTATCTTCCTGTCTCCACCTATATCCTTCCTTTGTCCCACCCCCCTGACATCAGTCTGAAGAAGGGTATCGACCCGAAACGTCACCCATTCCTTCTCTCCTGAGATGCTGCCTGATCTGCTGAGTTACTCCAGCATTTTGTGAATAAATACCTTCGATTTCTACCAGCATCTGCTGTTATTTTCCTGCACTAAGTTTTGCACCTTGTGTTTTTTTAGCAGATGGGCCACCATTCAACACATTGCCTGGACTGACTACTTACCCAATTTGCCCAACTCCTCCCTCCTGCACTCAGAGATCACCACACTCTTCCTTGTTGAGTAAGATCAACGCTGCCAGCTTTCATCAATACTATGGAAGCACAAATTGCGTTGTTCAAATCGCTAAAAATATTGACAGGTTCCAAATGCTATAACATTCTCATTGAAGAATTTCAACATCAAGAGATTGAAGATATTGGTTATCAATGTGGCTCAATTAACACTGGGTGGTCAAAAAGGTTTTTGGCACATTGCCCTTCAGTCGGAGTATTGAGTCTCAAAGTTAGGAGGTCATGTTGCATTGATATAAGACATTGGTGAGTCAAGTCAAGTCAATTTTATTTGTATAGCACATTTAAAAACAACCCACGTTGACCAAAGTGCTGTACATCAGTTCAGGTACTAAGAACGAACATACAATGGCACACAAACATAACAGCACATACATAAACAGTTCACAGCGCCCCCTCAGAGGGCCTCAAAACGCTAGGGAGTAGAAATAGGTTTTGAGCCTGGACATAAAGGAGTGGATGGAGGGGGCAGTTCTGATGGGGAGAGGGATGCTGTTCCACAGTCTAGGAGCTGCAACCGCAAAAGCGCGGTCACCCCTGAGCTTAAGCCTAGACTGCGGGATAGTCAGTAGCCCCAAGTCAGCTGACCTGAGGGACCTGGAGATAGAGTGGTGGGTTAGAAGGTTTTTGATATGGGGGGGGCAAGCACGTTTAGGGCTTTGTATGTGAATAGGAGGAGCTTGAAGTTGATTTTGTACCGTACTGGGAGCCAATGGAGAGAGGCTGTATTTAGAGTATTGTGTTCAGTTCTGGGCACCAAATTAGAGGAAAAACGTCATCAAATTGGAAAGGCGCAGAGAAGATTTACGAGGATCTTGCCAGGACTTGAGGGTCTGAGCGAGAGGGAGAGGTTTAGGCTGGGATTCTATTCCTTGGAGTGCAGGAGGATGAGGTGTGATCTGATGGATGTATATAAAATCATGAGAGGAATAGATCGGGTTGATACACAGAGTCTCTTGCCCAGAGTAACAGAATCAAGAACCAGAGGGCATAGGTTTAAGGTGAATGAGAAAGATTTAATAGGAATCTGAGGAGTAACCTTTTCACACAAAAGGTGGTGGGTGTATGGAACGAGCTGCTAGAGGAGGTAGTTGAGGCAGGGACTATTGCAACATTTAAGAAACAGTTAGACAGGTACATGCCTCATTTACCTAATGTCTAAAGTACAGCCTGAAGAAGGGTCTCAACCCGAAATATCACAATTCCTTCTCTCCAGAGATGCTGCCTGTCCCACAGAGTTACTCCAGCATTTTGTGTCTAGGAACATGGATAGGACAGGTTTAATAATAATAATAATAATAATGTATTACATTTATATAGCGCTTTTCAAACACTTAAAGACGCTTTACAGGAATTTCTAGAACATAGAGAAGTGAATAAATAGATAAATAAGTGAACGAGCAGAAAAAGGAGACAGAAGGTGAGGTGACGGTCAGTGGTTGAAGGCAGTGCTGAACAGGTGAGACTTCAGTGATGTTTTGAATGTGGTGAGTGCGGAGGAGTCTCTGACGGTTTGGGGTAGTGAGTTCCAGAGGGTGGGAGCAGCGATGGAGAAAGCCCTGTAGAGGGGTATGGGCCAAATGCAGGCAAGTGGGACTAATGCAGATGGGACATATTGGGTGGCGTGGGCAAGTTGGGCTACAGGGCCGGTTTCCACACTGTATCACTCTATGACTCTATGAGATATCGGAATATTGACCCCATATTCAGCGATCCAACTGTTTGCTTTAAGTAGGCAGAAAGACGGTAGTCCGGGTTGGGTCCGAATTGGGAGGTCTGGAAACGGAGCTGGAAACCTGACATCAGTCTGAAGAAGGGTCTCGACCCGAAACGTCACCCATTCCTTCTCTCCCGAGATGCTGCCTGACCTGCTGAGTTACTCCAGCACTTTGTGAATAAATGTTTGCTTTAAGTGCCTGGCAGCTTCCCTATTATAGGTGGTTGAATGTCATTTACTATTAATGACATATTGATGAGCAAATGGCATTTCTACTTAATAGAAGGGGAGTCTAAAGGCCATTAGGTGCTGGCCTGAAGATTCATTTGCATCAGAAATAATGACTGAACTACATATCTGAAATTTGCATTTCTAAGATCTTCTGTCTCCATCAAAAGGTCAACAAACTGAAATGTCATCTCCTTCTACATCTTACGCTTCATACAATCCTGAGCCATTCTGCTGCTTTGAACCCACGTTTGTATTTATTGTTGTGTTTATCATGACTGTACATGTACTGTTCACTCTGTGAGCTTCATGTAAACCAACAACTTCATTGTGTAGGGAGGGACTGTGGTTTACACCGAAGATGAGACACAAAATACGAGAGTAACGCAGCGGTCCGAAGAAGGGTCTCAGCCGGAAACGTCACCCATTCCTTCTCTCCGGAGATGCGGTCTGTCCCGCTGAGTTACTCCAGCATTTTGTGTCTCTGTTCAGGAACTTCATTGTCGTGTATGACAATAAACAAATCTGTTCTAAAGAGCCTGTTCTGAAGGCGCTCGACATGGATGTGGAGTCCTGGGAGAGCCTTGCAGCTGACCACACGAGGTGGAGAGGTACCCTGAACCAACATCTCAAAACGGGGGAAGAGAAACTGATGACAGACAAGCGGGCACGCAGAAAGGAGCGCGGCAACTTCAACAGACCACAGACCGTCAGTCACGGTGGCGCAGCGGTAGAGTTGCTGCCTTACAGCGAATGCAGCGCTAGAGACCCGGGTTCGATCCTGACTACGGGCGCCGTCTGCACGGACTTTGTACGTTCTCCCCATGACCTGCGTGGGTTTTCTCCAAGATCTTCGGTTTCCTCCCACACTCCAAAGACGTACAGGTTTGTAGGTTAATTGGCTTGGTATAAATGTAAAAATTGTCCCCAGTGGGTGTAGGGTAGTGTTAATGTGCGGAGATCGCTGGTCGGCGCGGACGCGGTGGGCCGAAGGGCCTGTTCCCGCGCTGTATCTCTAAACTAAACTAAGACCACACACAAATGTGACCTTTGCGACAGAACCTGTCACTCCCGCATTGGTCTCTTCAGCCAAGGAAGAGGTCCTTCTGCAGTTGTACAGGGCCCTACTGAGACCGCACCTGGAGTACTGTGTGCAGTTTTGGTCTCCAAATTTGAGGAAGGATATTCTTGCTATTGAGGGAGTGCAGCATAGGTTTACTAGGTTAATTCCTGGAATGGCGGGACTGTCATATGTTGAAAGACTGGAGCGACTAGGCTTGTATACACTGGAATTTAGAAGGATGAGAGGGGATCTTATCGAAACGTATACGATTATTAAGGGGTTGGACACGTTAGAGGCAGGAAACATGTTCCCAATGTTGGGGGAGTCCAGAACCAGGGGCCACAGTTTAAGAATAAGGGGTAGGCCATTTAAAACGGAGATGAGGAAAAACTTTTTCAGTCAGAGAGTTGTGAATCTGTGGAATTCTCTGCCTCAGAAGGCAGTGGAGGCCAATTCTCTGAATATATTCAAGAGAGAGCTAGGTAGAGCTCTTAAGGATAGCGGAGTCAGGGGGTATGGGGAGAAGGCAGGAATGGGGTACTGATTGAGAATGATCAGCCATGATCACAATGAATGGTGGTGCTGGCTCGAAGGGCCGAATGGCCTCCTCCTGCACCTATTGTCCATTGTGACGTTTTTGTGTCGAGACTCTGATGACGGGTCTCGACCCAATACGTCACGCATTCCTTTTCTCCAGAGTTGCTGCCTGACCCACTGAGTTGCTGGCAACATTTTATTTATTCAACCCTCTCAATGTCACCTGCTTTTCCCGAGTGCTGTTTCATTTCACATTCCACTACATCTCAGACCTCTCTGTCCTTCCTTCACAGTTCCCCACATCCTGCCTTCCTCTGTCCGCTGCTGAAAGCTCCGAGAGACTAAATTTTGTGAATAAATTTTGTGAATAAATACCTTCCATTAGTTTCAATGTTCGCATCCTTGTATCTCTTCATTATCACCTCTTCCCCAGCCAACAATGGACCATTGTGAGCTCCAGCCTTCCTTGGTCATCTGTTACCGGCCCTCATTTATTCTGACTTTACTTACCTCAAGTTTCCTCCCCTCTACTTTCAGTCCGAAGAAGGGTCCCGACTCGAAATGCCACCCGTCCCTTTTGTTCCCCAGAGATGCTGCCTGACCCGCTGGGTTACTCCAGCACTTTGAGTCTGCACTCAGAAACCACCCTATGAGCAAACCTATGAAACCCATACTGTATTCTCTCTCCCTGGTGAACTTCCCTTTCCTTGAGCAGAAAGCCTCCAGGAAGTTGTGAGTGCGTTCACAAACTGCAGGTTCGGTCACCACTTCACTTGAAGCCAAGTTAAACTACAACAAATTAATTCAATTAACAATTAATTCAACAACAAAGCATCAATGACCCATTTGCACTAATCCTATTTTGATCCCATTTTTTATTCTCCCAACATTTTCATACGTTCTCACCCACTCAACTACACACTAGTTTAGTTTAGTCACTTTAGTTTAGTTTAGTTTCATTTTGTTTATTGTCATGTGTACTGAGGGACAATTTACACCAGAGGATGAATTTACCAGTCCGCACAACGTTGGGCTGTGGGTGGACAAGAGCCAGAGCAACTGGTGAAACACACCCGGTCGCAGGTAGAACGTGCAAGCTTCATGTGGGCAGGATCTGAGGCCAAGGTTGAACTCAGGTGCCTGTCATTAGAGTCATAAAATCACACAGCATAGAAACAGGCCCTTCAGCCTAACCTGCCCACACCAGCCAACATGTCCCAGCTACACTAGTCCCAGCTGCCCGTGTTTGGTCCATATCCCTCCAAACCGGTCCTATCCATGTACCTATCTAAATGCTGCGATAGTCCCTGCCTCAACTACCTCCTCCGGCAGCTCGTTCTATACACCCACCACCCTTTGTGTGAAAAAGTTACTGCTCAGATTCCTATTAAATCTTTTCCCCTTCACCTTAAACTTAAGACCTCTGGTCCTCGATTCACCTACTCTGGGCAGGAGACTGTGCATTCACCCGATCTATTCCTCTCCTGATTTTAAACACCCCTTATCCTCGTGCGCTCCAAGGAACAGTGTCCCAGCCTGCTCAACCTCTCCCCATAGCTCACACCCTCTCATTCTGGCAAATGTGTTGCAAATATAATTGTGCATGTGAAATGATTTCATGCTTGACATTACATTGTGTAGGAAAGAACTGCAGATGCTGGTTTAAATCGAAGGTGGACACAAAATGCTGGAGTAACTCAGTGGGACAGGCAGCATCTCTGGAGAGAAGGAATGGGTGACAGGTGAGACAGAGGTTCACCTGCACCTCCTCCAACCTCATCTATTGCATCCGCTGCTCTAGATGTCAACTGATCTATATCGGCGAAACCAAGCGCAGGCTCGGCGATCGCTTCGCTGAACACCTGCGCTCGGTCCGCATTAACGCAACTGATCTCCCGGTGGCCCAGCACTTTAACTCCCCCTCCCATTCCCAGTCTGACCTCTCTGTCATGGGCCTCCTCCAGTGCCATAGTGAGGCCCGCCGGAAATTGGAGGAGCAACACCTCATATTTCGCCTGGGCAGTTTGCAGCCCGGTGGTATGAACGTCGACTTCTCCAACTTCAGATAGCTCCTCTGTCCCTCCCTTCCCCTCCTCCTTCCCAGAGCTCCCTCTATCTTCCTGTCTCCACCTATATCCTTCCTTTGTCCCACCCCCGACATCAGTTTGAAGAAGGGTCTCGACCCGAAACGTCACCCATTCCTTCTCTCCCGAGATGCTGCCTGACCTGCTGAGTTACTCCAGCATTTTGTGAATAAATCGATTTGTACCAGCATCTGCAGTTATTTTCTTATAGGAATGGGTGACACTTTGGGTCAAGACCCTTCTTCAGACTTGATATTACACTGATGGATAATTATCAAAACATTGACAAAATATGTCCTCTGGACCTTGATTCCCCTACTCTGGGTACGAGACTCTGCATACAATACAATACAATACAATACAATACAATACAATACAATACAATACAATACAATACAATACAATACAATACAATACAATACAATACAATATATCTTTATTGTCATTGTACAGGGGTACAACGAGATTGGGAATGCGCCTCCCATACGATGCAATAAATTAATTAGCTAGTCAGTATTAATTTAAACAACCCAATGAAACAAATTGTAACAGTTTTAAAACAGAATAAAGTGCAAGTAAATCTGTGCCGGTTCACTGTGCGATGTGACCATCCGGCTCAGCAGGACCGGTTCATAGCAGCTATGGCCCTGGGGATGAAGCTGTTCCTGAGTCTGGAGGTGCAGGCGTAGAAGGCCTTGTATCATCTGCCCGATGGTAGAAGTTCGAACAGACTGTTGCAGGGGTGTGAAGAGTCTTTGTGGATGCTGGTGGCTTTTCTAAGGCATCGTGTGTTGTAGATGCCCTCCAAGGCTGGTAGCTGTGTTCCGATGGTCCTCTGAGCTCTATGGATTACCCGCTGAAGAGCTTTCCTCTCTGCCTCCGTGCAGCTGAGATACCACACACGGATGCATTGTGAGGTGACTTTCAGCTTGTGAATTGCCTCAAATGCAAACCCTTGCTTGACACATGCAATGTTAATACTTAGGCCCTGATTTCTGATGAAGGGTCCCGATACTAAACGTCACCCATCCTTTTCCTCCAGAGATGCTGCCTGACCCACTGAGTCACTCCAGCACTTTGTGTCTGTCTTTGGCACCACGTTGTTGAATGGGCTTCCTTCTCACTATGTGCTCCTGTTACAAACATGAATGAAAAGGGCCTGTTTTTTCAACAACTGATCTATTATGAACATCCATTTAAAATCCTCAAAGGCTGCTTTTTAGCAGTTAATCTCTTAATCTCTTCTTTGTCGTAATATTCATAATACTCCGCAGAGCTGCCTGTGCAGAATATTCATACCATCTAACTCATATCGGGACATTTTTAGTGAAATAGATTGAAGCTCATTCTTTTTTAGATTTGTCAGTGTCGTATACAATGGCTGTTTTGCATTTTCAAAGCTTTTATTTTATCCTTTAAGAGCTCAATGCGCACTCAGTTAAGTATTTATCATCTGATCTTGACAAAATCCATCTCTTTATTTTATTAATATTAAAACTAAGGATGAAACAGTCCAATTGCTTTAATAGGTACCGTTCCTTAGGCGACCATCAATAACCGATTTGTGGAAAAAAAAGGCTTTCAATTAAATGGCACCAATCACAACCTGATGTAACTCAAATTGCTTTACACCCAATAAAGTACTCTCTGAAGTGTAGTCACTGTTATAATAAAGGAACCATAGCAAATAATTTTCGCACAGCGAGATTCCAGTTTCGCCAATGTGTTAATGACTAGATAATCTGTTTTATTGATGGCGCTGGAGGGAGAAACGTTGGCCCGGTTACAAATGGGGATGTTCGCAGAGAGTGCAACGAGAAAGTGGGGGAGAATGGACACTTGTAAATGATAAAAATATATCGATTCATGCTCATGGTTGTGGTTGGAAGGAGTCAATGCATTCTGACGCTGCTCGGTGGCGAATCTGTGGAACTCAGTGCCACAGAAGGCTGGGGAGGCCAGGTCAATGGGTATTTTTAAGTCAGAGACAGGTGGATCCTTGATTAGCACCGGCGTCAGGGGTTACGGGGAGAAGGTAGGAGAGTAGGGTTGAGAGGGAAAGATAGATCAGCCATGATTGAATAGCGGAGTAGACTTGATGGGCCGAATGGCCTAATTCTGCCCCTACCACTCTGTCCCCCTGCTGATGTCAGGCGAGGGGGACAAAGTTTCAATGAACCCTATACTCTTCATGTGATAAGGGGTAGAGAGTTCACATATGGACGTTTCTTCACAAGATATTCCTCAGGATGACATATACTCTAACGACATGAGGAGGCACGGTGGCGCAGCAGTAGAGTTTCAGCCTTACAGCGCCATAAGTCCGATTCGATCCTATCTACAGGTGTAGATAGTTCCTCTGTCCTTCTCCTCCCCTCCCCCTTCCCAGTTCTCCCTCTATCTTCCTGTCTCCACCTATATCCTTCCTTTGTCCTGCCCCCCTGACATCAGTCTGAAGAAGGGTCTCGACCCGAAACGTCGCCCATTCCTTCTCTCTCGAGATGCTGCCTGACCCGCTGAGTTACTCCAGCATTTTGTGAATAAATACCTTCGATTTGTACCAGCATCTGCAGTTATTTTCTTATACTATCTACAGGTACTGTCTGTACGGAGTTTCCTTCGGGTTCTCCGGTTTGCTCCCACACTCCAAAAATGTACCGGTTTGTCGGTTAATTGGCTTCTGTAAATTGTCCCCAGTGTGTAGGATAGTGCTAGGGTATGGGGATCACTGGACAGCGTGGACTCGGCTGGCTGTATCTCAAGTCTAAAGAGCAATGTGTATCCATTAAGGTGCATTGAAACCTTGTAAAAGTATGGTAATAAGTAGAACATTTATAAGGGGAGAATACATCCCAACCACACACACTTGACAATGTAAAGAAATTGTTGTGCTAAACTAATAACGTTTTATTTCCAAGCAGTAAGCGACATTGGTTGAAGATAATTTGTGCATGCAAGGGTTGGTGATTGGGCAATTACCCTGCCAGCAAGGTAATGTCTGTCCGTTTAGTAATGATGCTCATCTATACTTATTTAAAAAATAGTTGCAAGAGTTATATTAGTTAGTAATTCCTGATCATCAGAAGTGAAAATCACTGGAATAAATTAAAGAGTTGGTGGACAAATAGCAGTTGAAGTTCATCTCGGGCTGGTAGAGATGCTGCCATACAACGCCAGAGACTCAGGCTCAATCCTGACCATTGGTGCCTGTCCGTGCGGAGTTTGCACGTTCTCCCTGTAACTGCATGGGTTTCCTCCGGGTGCTCCGGTTTCCTCCCACGTCCTTAAGACGTGCGGGTTTGAGGATTAACTGGCCTCTGTAAATTACCCCTGGCGTGCAGAGAGCGGAAGAGCGTGCGAGATAACATGGGACTAGTGTGAACGGGCGATCGATGGTCGGCACGGACTCGGTGGGCCAAAGGGCCTGTTTCCATGCTGTTTCGTCGAAACCCTAAACTAAATAACAGATGAAATTCTAGTGCTGAAAGGGGCAAATCATAACAAGCGATAGAACATATCATGGACGTCTGGAACGGCTTTAAGTGAGAGTCACTGATCAAAATCTGACATGGGACCAAGTACGAGGATATTAGATTCAAGATCCCATTTAATTGTCACATGGACCAATTAAGGTACAGTGAAAGTATTTATTTCACACAATGCTGGAGTAACTCAGCAGGTCAGGCAGCATCTCAGGAGAGAAGGAATGGGTGACGTTTCAGGTCGAGACGCTTCTTCAGATTGATGTCAGGGGGGCGGGACAAAGGAAGGATATAGGTGGAGACAGGAAGATAGAGGGAGAACTGGGAAGGGGGAGGGGAAGAGAGGGACAGAGGAACTATCTAAAGTTGGAGAAGTCAATGTTCATACCGCTGGGCTGCAAGCTGCCCAAGCAAAATATTAAGGTACAGTGAATTAAGGTACAATGAATTAAGGTACAGTGAATGGTGAGCTACTATACAGCCATACTAAGTAAAAAGCAACAAGATACACAGCCACATAAAATAAAATTTACCATAAACATCCACCACAGCGGATTCCACATTCCTCACTGTGATGGAAGGTAATAAAGTTCAAGCATCTTCCTCTTTGTTCACCCGCGGTCGGGGCTGTTGAACCGTCCACAGTCACCACTGCCGACGGTCCGATGTCCTAGGATATTACAAGGATATTAGAAGGGTCATAATGAACATATTAATGGAACTAGAAAGAGAAGAAGGTGAAGCAGTGGGTCAGAATGCCACCCCTCACCCTCTCATGTAACACAAGACCTGGAGGAATAGTGATAGGGCCAATTAGATGGTCGATTATCTAACAGTTCCAATCTTCTTGTGAGTTTTGACAACATTTGTAGAGGTTGCTCTGTAAGCCACACAGGGTTTAGCAGTCACATTTTGGTTCTATTGAGCTGCTTCACTTTAGGTCACGCATGCTGAGTAAATCGTGATGATGTACACTTCCACAATGTTACCATGTCTCAGGCAGATGCGGGTGGTGAAGCAGAAAGACACAGCCTTCTCTGCCAAGGCTCTGCCATGGGATACCTTCCAGAAGCTGCAGGAGATTCTTTCGCTTGATCCCCATTTTATGACGAAGGAGGGAAAAAGTTACAGTTATGTTAAAATTGGTTATGGTCGAGGTGGTGCAGCGGTAAAGTTGCTGCCTTACAACGCTAGAGACCTGGGTTCGATCCTGACTGCGAGTGCTGTCTATACATTCGCCCCCTGACTGTGTGGGTTTTCTCCAGGTGCTCCTGGTTTCCTCCCACACCCCAAAAACAGATGTTTATAGGATCATTGGTTTCAATAAAAATTGTCCCTAGTGTGTAGGATCGTGCTAGTGTACAGGGATCACCGGCCAGCATGGAATGGTGGGCCGAAGGGCCTGTTTCCAAGCTGTATCTCTAAACTAAACTCAACTAAACTAAACTGAAGATTTGCCATAGCTCTCTACATAAAGAGTTTGTGTTTGTGCAGGTTATTTCAAAGATTAATGATGAAGGCACACATTCATTAGTCGGGGCACTGAGTACAAGAGGCAACAAGTCATATTGCAGCTCGATAAATGTTTGGATAAACAACATTTGGAGCATTTTGTGCAGTTCTGATCACCCTATTACAGAGGATGTTTTGGACAAGGTTCAATGTGGCACGGTGGCGCAGCGGTAGAGTTGCTGCCTTACAGCGAATGCAGCGCCGGAGACCTGGGTTCGATCCTGACTACGGGCGCTGTCTGTACGGAGTTTGTACGTTCTCCCCGTGACCTGCGTGGGTTTGCTCTGAGATCTTCGGTTTCTTCCCACGCTCTAAAGACGTACAGGTATGTAGGTTAATTGACAATAGACAATAGGTGCAGGAGTAGGCCATTCGGCCCTTCGAGCCAGCACCACCATTCAATGTGATCATGGCTGATCATTCTCAATCAGTACCCCGTTCCTGCCCTCTCCCCATACCCCCTGATAAATGTAAAAAATGGCATGATAAATGTAAAAAATTTCTGTAGTGGGTGTCGGACAGTGTTAATGTGCGGGGATCGCTGGTCGACGCGGACCCGGTGGGTCGAAAGGGCTTGTTTCCGTGCTGTATCTCTAAAACTAAAGAAAAATAAAGAAGAGGTTTATGAGAATGCCGTTTAGAGTCTGGATTATCTACAAGAAGAAGTCGAACAAGCTTGGGATTGTTTTCTCTGGAAGGAGAGAATTATGAGGGGCTTGGATGGGATGGACAGGCAGAGCTCCCTCCCCAGGGCGGAAAGGTCAACGATTAGAGGGAACAGCTTCGAGGTGAGAGGGGCTGCAGAAGACTCGTCAGAGGGAGGAGGGGAACTTCTTCAATGTAGGCATTCCTTGAGAAGATTTTGCAGTGGTGCATTGAGAATGACCCAAAACGTCACCTATTCCTTTTCTTCAGAGATGCTGTCTGACCCGTTGAGTTACTCTAGCTTTTTGTGTCTATCTTCTGCAATTTTCTTTGTTATAATTTGGAGCTATAAGGAATGCACACAACCAATTTAATTGATATCAAGATATACTACAGCTGAATGTGAATGTCCAAACCATTTGTTTTCATAAGTGACATTGAGTGAGAGATCAGTACCAGGCGGGATAACAAGGATTTCAAACTTATCATGGGACCATTTCCATCTAGGTAGCTAACAGGGGATTTTTTTAATGCCTCACCTACATCACGATACTTCTGGCACTGTAGCAATGGCACAGTGGCACATCGGTAGAGTTGCTGCCTTACAGTGCCAGAGACCCGGGTTCGATTCTGACCTCGGGTGCTGTCTGTACGGAGTCTGTACGTTCTCCTCATGACGTGTGTGTGTTTTCTCTGAGATCTTCGGTTTCCTCTCACACTCCAAAGACGTTCAGATGTGTTGGCTAATTAGCTTGGTATAAATGTAAATTGCTCCTAGTGTATGTAGGCTTAGTGTTAGTGTGCGGGGATTTCTGGTCAGTGTGGATTCGGTGGGCTGAAGGGCCTGTCTCCATGCTGTATCTCTAAACTAAACTAAACTAAACTCCTCAGAACTATCCCAGTAGAACAGTCTAATGTTTAGCTTCACTGAGTGTGAGGAATCTTCCAACTCAAAGATGAGATTCCTAGAACTGACGATACAACTAATACCTTACAACAACACCCACTGTTTCATCAATACATTGAGATCAATTGGTAATTTAAGCAAATGCGGGCTGCAATTGAAATCACTCTGACTGGAATAATTTTAATTGCAAATATAAATTTGTGTTACCCTTAGAGTCCAGAGTTACTACTCAACAGGCAGAATGCAATTTCTGAAAGTTTACAATCAATAATAAACCAAGTCATCCATTTGAGGTTTAGATGGAACTCTTAAGTAAATAAATTAGCAAACTAATAAAGACTCCTTGACTTTACTTAATATGGCCAACCTACTTTCTAACTGCAGAATTACTTTAATTCGGGTGTAATGCACTTCAGGAAAACAGTCCTTGAAAGTAACTAATGCCAAACATAGCGAATACTATTTTTGAGAAATCTATTAGTATAAGTCTGGGGATGTGCCAACAGTCTAAATGGCAAGACATAATGTGATATGAGTCTGCCACCTTTGGAAATGCTGCTGTTGTTTTCCCTTGTTTAATATATATTAACGCTTCTGTTTACTGGTAATCAATTTAGGATTATTATTTGGAAAACTTCCAATGATTACTCCGCAATCACTAAATATGATGCAGAGTCTCCTGCCCAGAGTAGGGGAATCGAGGACCAGAGGACACAGGTTTAAGGTGAAGGGGAAGAGATTTAATAGGAATCAGAGGGATAACCTTTTCACACAAAGGGTGAAAGAAAACCATTCCCTAATGACGCACCTATGTCTACATCTTTGACGCTACCCAACATAACATCCATTAGCAGAAAGAGAGGGAGGTGCTCCGACCACTGGGCATTGCCCAGCTCCCCACAGAGCAAGTATGTCCAGGAAGGAATGTGTAGGAAAGAACTGCAGACGCTGGTCGAAATCGAAGGTAGACACAAACTACTGGAGTAACTCTGGAGTGGGTGATAATTTCGGATCGAGACCCTCCTACAGTCTGAAGGAGGGGCTCGATCCAAAACGTCACCCATTCCTTCTCTCCATAGATGCTGTCGGTCCCGCTGAGTTACTCCAGCATTCTGTGTCAACCATCTCTCGGAAGGAACTGCAGATGTTGGTTAATGCCGAGGATGGACACAAAGTGCTGGAGTAACTCAGCGGGCCAGTCAGCATTTCTGGAGAAAAGGAACAAGTGACGAATCGGGTCGGAAACCAATCTGGGTCAGAACCCAACCCGAAACGTCACCTTCCTTTACTCCAGGGATGCTGCCAGAACCGCTGAGTTACTCCAGCATTTTGTGTCCATCTTCCCACAAAATAAACTGCTAATGTTTTGGAAAGTTTAGAGAATAAGGGATGATTGCAAGGATGCACATTCCTTAGTTTAGTTTAGTTTAGTTTAGTTTAGTATAGTTTATTACTGTCACATGAAAACGTTATTCACATTACTCCCTTTATCATGCATACTGTGGATGGTTGGATTATTTTCATGTATGGTCTTTCCGCTGACTGGTTAGCACACGACAAAGGCTTTTCACTGTACCTCGGTACATGTGACAATAAACTAAAGCCAAACTAAGCTCAAACTTTGCATGCTAGATTGCATGCTGTTCAGAGTTGGTGGCAAATAGCAGTTTAAAATTATGAATACATTTTACACATACCTAGCTAATCAAGTACATATTACAACAGCATTACAGTGTTAGTGCCAAGTTTATGCATTGAGAAAGAGATACTTGCATTTATATTGCACATTTTATTACCTTGTCACAAAGCACTTTGTGGTCAGTGAAGTACTTTTGAAATCCATGCAGCAGAGAACAGAGAACAGACGCACTGCAGAGGCCCAGAGGAAACGCACCGCGCGCAAGGCCCGGGCTACCTCCACTTCCACTGCAGCACCCATCCACTTGTGTCCTATGTGTGGGCGTGCCTTCCGGGCACGGATTGGCCTCACCAGTCGCTTCCGGACCCACAGTCACCAATCCTCCAACTGAAAGTGAAGTCATGGTCATCTTCCAACCCGAAGGACGAACAACAACAACTTTTGAAGTGGATTCTCGCTGGCAAAGGGGGGAAATGAAGGTACTAGTTTGAGCATCTCCAACAGGAACTTGATCGTGACCAGTGTGTCTATTTTTTGTGCTTTGGATTGACGAATAAACATTTCCAAGATATCAGGGAGAAGCATTGACCTATTGGCAGCCTATCCCTACCATAACTCAAATGCTAAGGTTTATTTCTAATGTATCCAAGCCACAATCAGCATCTTACAAAGTATCAAAATACTTTTTTTTTTAGATTTAGAGATACAGCGCGGAAACAGGCCCTTCGGCCCACCGAGTCCGCGCCGCCCAGCGATCCCCGCACACTAACACTATCCTACACACACTAGGGACAATTTTTACATGTACCCAGTCAATTAACCTACATACCTGTACTTCTTTGGAGTGTGGGAGGGAACCGAAGATCTCGGAGAAAACCCACGCAGGTCACGGGGAGAACGTACAAACTCCGTACAGACGGCGCCCGTAGTCAGGATCGAACCTGAGTCTCCGGCGCTGCATTCGTTGTAAGGCAGCAACTCTACCGCTGCACCACCGTGCGAGTGTTGAGAGTGTTGAAGGTATGTCTTTTCAAAATGTCATCCTGGGATACGTTATCATGGCTTTATGAGCAGCCCCACACCAACATCAACATCTCACCTGACAACCGACGCCACTGACTAATTCACACTCCTTCAGTGTATCACCTTGTGCTGGAGCAAGTGGGGAAGGAAGGCCACCTCTTCTTCAGATCCCCCACCCCCACCAAATCTTATTGAAACATATGAAACATATGAAATTCTTAAGGGATTGGACAGGCTAGATGCAAGAAAAATGTTCCCGATGTTGGGGGAGTCCAGAACTAAGGGTCACAGTTTAAGAATAAGGGGTAGGCCATTTAGGACTGAGATGAGAAAAAACCTTTTCACCCAGAGAGTTGTGAATCTGTGGAATTCTCTGCTACAGAAGGCAGTGGAGGCCAATTCACTGGACGTTTCCAAGAGAGAGAGTTGGATATAGCTCTTATGGCTAACGGAATCAAGGGATTATGGGGAGAATGCAAGATCGGGGTACTGATTCTGGATGAAATGCCATGATCATATTGAATGGCGGTGCTGGCTCAAGGGGCCAAATGGCCTACTCCTGCACCTATTTTCTAAGTTTCTGTATTTCTACCCACACTACGATCAGTCTGAAGAATGGTCCCGACCATTCCCTCCACAGATGCTGCTTGACCCACTGAGTTCCTGCAGCACTTTGTGTTTTGCTCAAGATTCCAGCATCTAAACTTATTCAGTAATGTGCTGGAATATCCAATTTAGTTTAGTTTGGTTTAGTTTAGAGATACAGTGTGGAAGCAGGCCCTTCGGCCCACCGAGTCCACGCCGACCAGCAATCCCCGCGCATTAACACTATCCTACACACTAGAGGCAGTTTACATTTATAGCAAGCCAACTAATCCACAAACCTGAATGTCTTTGGAGTGCGGAAGAAAACCGAAAATCCCGGAGAAAACCCACATGGTCACAGGGAGAACTTGCAAACTACGTACAGTCCGCACCCGTAGTCGGGATTGAATTTGGGTCCCTGGAGCTGTAAGGCAGGAACTATTAGATTGGAGTTCAAGCCTTAAGACTATCACAAGGGTGGCAGTGGTAGAGTTGCTGCTCTCAGCACTTGCAGCGCCGGAGACCCGGGATCGATCCCGACTACGGGTGCTGTCCGGATGCAGTTTGTACCGTGTGACCGCGTTGGTTTTTTCCGAGATCTTCGGTTTCTTCCCACCCTCCAATAACGTGCAGGTTTGTTAGTTAATTGACTTGGTATAAGTGTAAATTGTCCCTAATGTGTGTGGGATAGTGTTAATGTGCGGGGATCGCTGGTTGGTGCGGACACGGTGGGCCGAAGGGCCTATTTCTGTGCTGTATCTCTAAATTAAACTAAACTAAACTAAATAACTAGGCATTATATGTTCTATCTGCCTGGTATCTATGTATGGTAGACCTGAGCAGTTTGGATAGCATGCAGAACAAAGCTTATCGCTGTACCTCGGCACACATGATAAAATAAGCCTAAACCTAAACCTAAACAACACTCAGGATCGTACTACACACTCGGGGCATGTCAGTTGTTCCAAGTATGTCTTATAGAAACTAACTTGGTCAATGGTTGATTGGAATGTCTTACCATTTTGCCAACTATTTTAAAATTTGCAAAATGTAACTCTTGCAGACATGGCCTTTTCCCGACTGGTGTTTATGTTTGTGACCAAGCCTTATAGGGTCATGGGATGTTCCGCAGAGCCAAACAAGGACCGACCCTGTGGACCACTGGGAACCAAGGCCCGGTGGGGCCGCCGCCTGCAGGGAAGCTGCCGAGCTCGGCCCCGAGTCGAGGTCAGAGTTGTCACCAGTCCTGTATTAGCCGGGACATCCCGTATATTGGGCTAAATTGGTTTGTCCCTTACGGGACCACCCTTGTCCGGTATTAGGCCCGGGGGGCACTGTAGGCCTGGACACTGTAGGCCCTGACACTGTAGGCTCGGACACTGTAGGCCCGGACGCTGTAAGCCCGGACGCTGTAGGCCCGGATTCTGTAGGCCCGGACGCTGTAGGCCCGGACGCTGTAGGCCCGGACTCTGTAGGCCCGGACACTGTAGGCCCGGACACTGTAGGCCCGGACACTGTAGGGCCGGACACTGTAGGCCCTGGGGCCACTGTAGGCCCGGACAGTGTAGGCTCCGTGGCGAGGGCGCCGCCTAACGGAGGTTGCGTAGCAACCCGCCTCCAGGCCCAGGCAGCCGCCATTGGTGGAGCGGGCGCTCATGGCCGCTGGCTGGGTGAAGTCACGTGGGGTGCAGGGCGGTGATGTCACCTTTTGTCCCTTATTTGGGGGTAAGAAAGTTGGCAACCATCTTCATGGAGGATGGACACTCTGGTGACGACGGATGCGAGGAGTGTGCCAGTAGGAGAGAGACCAGGGTATTGCCTCCAGCGCCTTCAAGGTAGGCTGCAGGAAGCCCCTCCAGGACACAAAGGCATGCGGGCGAGGGGAGGGACGTCAGTTGGTGGGCCGAGCTGGACGAGGGCGATGGAGGAGGCCCTGCAGCAGCCTGGGCCTTACCTGGGCTTACCTGGGCTTACCTGGGGCTTACCTGGAGCTTACCTGGGCCTTACCTGGGCTTACCTGGGCTTACCTGGGGCTTACCTGGGCTTACCTGGATGGGGGGCACTCCAGTACATCCAGCATGTGGACCGGACTTTGGACTTTTTCTTCTGTAACTTGCACCAAAAACGGCACTTGTGCATGTGTGACCTATGCAAAAAGAATGTCACATGGCAGTAAAGAACCATTGAACCGTTGGTCTATTGGCAGCCTTCCCTACCATATCTCAAATGCTAAAGTTTATTTTTAATGTATCCCAGCTACATTCGGCATCTAAGAAAGTATCAAAGCATTTGAGAGAGTTTAATGTCTTGTGATATCCCTTTTTCTGCACTTAACGATTGCTTTGCCTAGTGTCAGGCTCAATAGGAATGTAGGAACACATTAAAATCGCCATCTGTTTACGAGCCTTCTGGAGTCAATGACGTGGCTGTGTTTAGACACATTCCAAGTCTAATTTCAATGGGGCCATTTCACCCCTGCGGCAGAGAATAATTACTTGGCCCAAACCCAACCAGGTGGCATTTGCAAGTAAATAAAAAGGTTATTTATGGTCCGTGCTAATTTGAACATCTCACAGAAAGGAGAGCAGGGAAAATAAAAGCATGTGAACCCATCAGACGGCACAGTGACAAGAATATGACACTCCTGTTGCACATAATTATGTGGTTTTTATGGTCTCCTTGTTTGATAATTTGAAACTACAGGTTTATTTTCACATCAATGCACTTCCCAATTTGCAAACCCATTTGCTTCATTTTTGTCTAATTCATAAGTGTCACTTTAGTAAGATGGATGGAGATAACTTCTTGACATTAGCAATGTTACAACACAGCCCTGGTATGCCCCGACAACATCACGAGGACATCTGTTCTGTGTTGCCGGGTCCCTGCAGAATAATTGAAACGTAGCAATTTTTTCACTCCTGATGTTACACTTCTAAGGAAAAGTTTCAATGCAGCTGTCAAAACCCCGAGCTTGTGAGTTTTGCATTCTCAATCAATGCTCACCCCTGCAAAAAAAAAAGACTTTAGACTTTAGAGATACAGCGTGGAAACAGGCCCTTCAGCCCACCGAGCCCGTGCCAACCAACGATCCCCGCACACTAACACTATCCAGCACACCAGGGACAATTTACAATTCTACCGAAGCCAATTAACCTCCAAACCTGCACGTCTCTAGAATGTGGGAGGAAACCAGAGCACCTGGAGAAAACCCACGAGGTCGCGGGGAGAGTGCACAAACTCCATACAGACAGCACCCGTAGTCAGGATGGAACGCGGGTCTCTGGTGCTGTAAGGCAGCAACTCTACTGCTGCGCCCCTTAGCTTTCAACATCACCGTCAGCTGAAAACAGGAAAGGATAAGTCTCAGATCACCGTGACTGAAGGTGAAAGGTACAGACAACGAGCGCTAAGGTGAGCCATTGGTGTACGTACACCACGCTCATACCTGGGAGAGAATGTGGTCAGAGGTTATAGGTGACTCAATAGACAATAAACAATAGACAATAGACAATAGGTGCAGGGAGAGGCCATTCGGCCCTTCGAGCC
Organism: Rhinoraja longicauda; assembly: GCF_053455715.1. Taxonomy (NCBI): domain Eukaryota; kingdom Metazoa; phylum Chordata; class Chondrichthyes; order Rajiformes; family Arhynchobatidae; genus Rhinoraja; species Rhinoraja longicauda. Next base: position 28,478,508 of record NC_135979.1, read on the forward strand.
AGCACCGCCATTCAATGTGATCATGGCTGATCATTCTCAAGCAGTACCCCGTTCCTGCCTTCTCCCCATACCCCCTGACAGTACAGTATTGATACGGGGGTGCCATCCTTTGGATGGAACCCGAAACTTAGGCCTTCTCTCCCCTTAGATCTAAATGTTAAAAAAATAGTGTCTCCTCTGATCAAAAGACAGGTAAAGATAGGACTAATGAGAGGTCTCGACCCGAAACGTCACCCATTCCTTCTCACCTGAGATGCTGCCTGACCTGCTGAGTTACTCCAGCATTTTGTGAATAAATACCTTCGATTTGTACCAGCATCTGCAGTTATTTTCTTACACTTCTTGAACTAATGAGAGGGGTGATTGATGGTCAGCATCGACTCTGTGGGCCAAAGGGCCTGTTTCCAAAGGGCTGTATCTTTCAATTAAAATCAACTTCTGAAATATTCATCTGTGCAGTTTGTATATTCTCCCCGTGACCACATTGCTCTCCTTTTTGGCTTCCTCCTACATCTTAAAGACAGTTTGGTATCAACGCCCAGTTAGTGAGATTATACTTCTGGTTCACAAGTATGAATTATGGGTTCTATCTGCTGAATTAGGCCTGATGAAAAAACACTCTCAGCCTTATGCAAAGTTGCTCTAGATATAACACAGTTTAGTTTAGTTTTGAGAAACAATGCGGAAGTAGGCCCTTCGGCCCAACAAGTCCGCACTGACCAGTGATCCCCGCACATTAACACTATCCTACAATAGGGACAATTTTTACTTTGACACCAATCCAATTAACCAATGAACCTGTACGCCTTTGGAGTGTGGGAGGAAACCAGGGATCCCAGAGAAAGACAAATGAAGACAATTCACGTCATTTTGGCCTCCGGTTTTGACGCCGGTACCTGTCGCAGGTTGACGCAGGTTGACGTAGGTAGTCGCCATTGGAATTCAATGAAGTCAGCACCGGCGACAACCTACGTCACCTGGCGACAACCTGGTGACAACCTACGACAGCGCCCCCGTCAGGAGACATCAAGCTACGATCATTGGCGTCAAACCAACAGTCGCCGAAATATTTTTAACATTTCAAAATCCAGCGGCGACCAGAAAAACGCTACGACTCTTTGGGGACGACTCACGACCGTACAGGCGACACCCCGGCGACCGTGTGGTGACAGCCTAGTCGCCTGTAGTCGCCTAAAACATCGCCTAATTGGGACAGGGGCTTAGTGAAAATAACAGACCATGGTTGATCGCTTATCATTTTGCCAACTATTTTCAATCTCCAATTGCAGACAGGACCTTTTCACTAATTGGATGCTTGTGGATATAAGAACAGACGAAGAAGAAGATTGTATTTGGTATTGTTGTTTAATTAAACGTTAGATTATTGAACCAGGTATTTGTATGGGAAGCTGCAGTTTAGTCTTACCTTGGTTTTCGTTATTTCTTGAATGGTTTGTAAATTAGAGTCTAACACTCAAACCTTCACAGAGATTATGTTCACATTAACTGAAGAACTTAAAATATAGAAACATAGAAACATAGAAAATAGGTGCTAGAGGAGGCCATTTGGCCCTTCGAGCCAGCACCGCCATTCATTGTGATCATGGTTGATCATCTACAATCAGTAACCTGTGCCTGCCTTCTCCCCATATCCCTTGATTCCACTAGCCCCCTAGAGCTCTATCTAACTCTCTTTTAAATTCATCCAGTCATTTGGCCTCCACTGCTTTCTGTGGCAGAGAATTCCACAAATCCACAACTCTACGGGTGAAAAAAATTCTTCTCACCTCAGTTTTAAATGGCCTCCCCTTTATTCTTAGTCTGTGTCCCCTGGTTCTGGACTCCCCCAATATTGGAAACATTTTTCCTGCATCTAGCTTGTCCAGTCCTTTTATGATTTTATACGTCTCTACAAGATGTTAAAAGATTTAACATTGTAGCTCTAAGAATGACACATGGATTTGCAGGGAATGCAGGGATTTAGATCACTAGCATGCAGAGGGGAATAGATTAACTTGGCATCAATGTCCAGCACAGACATTGTGGGCTGAAGGGCCTGTTCCTGTGCCGTACTGTTCTATGTTCTATGTTTTATTATTAGCACAGAGGAAGTTGTGGATGTGGAGAGGATGTTTCCATTAGTGGGAGAGTCTATGATTAGAGGTCTTAGCCTCAGAATTAAAGGATGCTCTTTTAGGAAGGAGATGAGGAGAAATTTATTTAGTCAGTGGGTGGTGAATCTGTGGAATTCTTTGCCACAGAAGGCTGTGAGGCCAAGTCAGTGGATATTTTAAAGGCACAAGATAGATAGATTCTTGATTAGTACGGGTGTCAGAGGTTATGGGGAGAAGGCAGGAGAATGGGGTTAGGAGGGAGAGACAAATAGAAACATAGAAAATAAGTGCAGGAGGAGGCCATTTGGTCCTTTGAGCCAGCACCGCCATTCATTGTGATCATGGCTGATCATCCACAATCAGTAACCTGTGCCTGCCTTCTCCCCATATCCCTTGATTCCACTAGCCCCTAGAGCCCTATCTTAACCTCTTTTAAATTCAGCCAGTGAATTGGCCTCCACTGCCTTCTGTGGCAGAGAATTCCACAAATTCACAATCCTCTGGGTGAAAAAGTTTCTTCTCACCTCAGTTTTAAATGGCCTCCCCTTTATTCTTAGACTGTGTCCCCTGGTTCTGGACTCCCCCAACATTGGGAACATTTGTCCTGATTCTAGCTTGTCCAGTCCTTTCATAATTTTATACATCTCTGTAAGATCCCCTCTCATCCGTCTAAACTCCAGTGAATACAAGCCCAGTTTTTCCAATCTTTCCTCATATGACAGTCCCGCCATCCCAGGGAGTAACCTAGTGAACCTACGCTGCACTGCCTCAATAGCAAGGATGTCCTTAAATTAGGAGACTAAAACTGCACACAATACTCCAAATGTGGTCTCACCAGGGCCCTGTACAAATGCATTACTCCTATACTCAAATCCTCTCGTTATGAAGGCCAACATGCCATTAGCTTTCTTCACTGCCTGCTGTACCTGCATGCTTACTTTCAGTGACTGGCCTAATTCTACTCCTATTCCTTATGACCTTATGAAGTTACAATAAAAGGGAAAAGTTTAAATAATAGATGCTGAAAATATGAAATAAAAATGTAAAATGCTGGAAATGCTCATCAAGTCACTTAACTTTTCTGGGAAGAGGAACTGTGTTAATGTTTCTTCAGAACTATAATGGAAAGGTCCTCTGTTCAAATCAGGCTGAGATAATGTTACCTGTATCATGTGCATCAGATCACACTCAATATAGGTCACACTTAAATGGAATGACATCTGGGACACTGAGAAACAAAAGCCATGCATGATAAATTATAAAAGAGAGTCATGATTTTTTTAACCTGGAATATTGCAAAGTATGTAAGAATACAGCACAGAGAGATGCTTTATACATTTGAAATGGAACAGTTGAGTTTGGTTTATTGTCACGTGTACCGAGGTACAGTGAAAAATGTTTATCGCATGCTGCGGAAAGACAATACACGATTACAATCAAACCATTTACTGTGTATAGATACATGACAAGGGAATCACGTTTAGTGCAAGGTAAAGCCAGCAATGTCCAGTGAGAGATAGTCCAAGGGTCGCCAAATGAGGAAGATAGTAGTTCAGGACTGCTCTCTGATGATTCAGTTGCTTGATAACAGCTGGGAAGAAACTGTCCCTGAATCTGGAGGTGTGCGTTTTCACACTTCTCTATACCTTTCGCCCGATGGGGGAGGGGAGAAGAGGGGGTGGCCAGGGTGA